>NC_133770.1:184090363-184201082 GCF_003597395.2 Chelonoidis abingdonii | reverse complement strand
TCCATAAACTTATCAAGCTTAGTCTTAAAGCCAGATATGTCATTTGCCCCCACTACTCTCCTTGGAAGGCTGTTCCAGAACTTCACTCCTCTATTGGTTAGAAACCTTTGTCTTGCTCCAGGTGAAGGACTCGCCACTGAAATGCCGCCGAAAACCTGGAGTGAGTGAAGACCTCGCTGCCGCCACCAAAGTGCCGCCGAGGACCCAGTAGGGAACCAGTTCTTAGGATTTTGGGAGCTCATCACTGATCCTACACCTTTTCTCTATCCCTTCAACAGCTTCTCGAACAAAAGGAGTGAGAAGATGGAACTCAGTGGAATCCAATTTTGGAGAGAACCCAAATTCACAAATTTTGAAGCAGACTGCTAAACAATGAAAAACAACTTCCAATTCAAACATTACAGATCTTAATTTTAAATCAAGTTAGAACCATGATTAGTCTCTCACATGTAGGAGGAACAAGTTAACATTTTAACAGTTTATTGCATGATTTCCCTTAATCACTCGAAGTTGTCAAGATCAACATTGACAAATTTCTTGCATGATTAGTGTTGTGTGATGCAAGTGGTAGGGGGTTACACTAGATGTATCGAAAGGTTCTTTCCGATATTCTTATCCATGATTATCAATCAAGTGATTGCAGAAATGGACTGTGACTACTATGACTCTGGGATCTATTTCCCCATCAAGCTGTGGAGGGGCAGAGGGAGGGGGAGGGTTTCATTTGTAATTTCCATTGTCTCAGAATTGGAGTTGCCTGAATTTCTGCCTTCTACTGCAGTGCAGGAATAAGATCTCCTTTATTGAAGTCTGTTAGTGATGGATAAACCTCTGTAGCAGCCTGATCCTGCACTTATTCACATATGTAACATTATTTGTGAGAGCAGTTCCACTGACCTCACGCAAATAAAGTTACCTGCATGCTTAAATCTTGGGAAAACTGAGTTTTAAGTCTGGACGTTCAGATAATCACCCCAAAGTTGATACACTAAACTCAGAACTGATTGAGGTTACAAAATTGAACCTGAAATATCAGGAGCATAGTCTCAACTTGTGTGATTCTGGCACTTTCACTTCCAAGGATCAGGGATGTTCATAATGGAAAACATTATCTGACTTTACTCAAAACTCAAAGGAAAAAAAAAAGCTTGGTTTGGGTTTGGTTTGAATTTTGCAGGAAGTTTAAAGTTGGCTATTATTTTATTGTAAATGGTTCACCCCTGTCTAGTGTGCACGCATTACTGGTGGACAAGCACACATTACAGGCGTGGGGAGTGGGTGGGGGAAGAGGCTCTTTCCTGCTGTTCTTTTTCAGGCAACTATCCCAGTGACTTCAGCTAGAGTTCTGAAGGCCTGCAGAATTGTGACCATGACTCCATGGACTGAACAAATAGATGTAACTAACATTTTAAACAACCCTTGTACTTAAGACAGAACCCTGGTCTTCAAGGAATTCTCTTAGAATCTGATCTTACAAGGTGCTGAGTGCCCATAAAATTCCCACTGAATACTGTAAACAGTGCTTAGGTCATCACAGTTTCAGGCCCTCAAAAGAGAATGGGAATGGGATCTATTTACTGGTTTCATCAGCAGAGTAGAATAAACTGGACGCAATTGTCAGGTTTTCTTCCTCCTGTTTTGCTGTAATGTATTTAACTGAAGGCTAATAGTTGATCTCAAAATCTGAACATGTCAACACTTCATAGTTTTTCTAGACTTTCTAATATACAAGCTCAGCCAAACAGCTCTGATAGCACCATGGATTTGGAGAACATTTCCAGAAGGTTTTGTGGCTTCTGATATAATTTTCATAATTATATACATTGACAAACCACAGGAATACTTGATTATTCACAAAGCCATCAAATAAGAGGTAACAGAATGAAAATCAACCAAAAAGTAAAATAAAAAGGGGGAAAAACAACAAATTGAACCAAATGACTTTGCCAGGGATTTAGGTGACAAGTTAAAGTTTTTGAAGACTGTATCTGAAAAAAAAGCCAAGTGCTAAAATTTCTTCAACATTGCACAGAGGATGTGTGCACAAAGACTCAATGAGCAATCACCTGGTGGGTTCCTTCTTGCAGGCATCTCTTGTGTAATGCTCAGAAAGTGCACCCTTAAGGACTTAAAATCTGCTTAGCACTATGTTCAATATTTTTGAGATCAAATGGCCTTTTATCTTCTCTTCTATACACCAAGGGGGAGTTAGGGAGGTGTGTCACTGCTGTGCACTATTGGAGGAAACTATTCACCTATCATTATGTAGGGAAGTGCAGTGAAGCATATTCACAACAGGATTCATGCCTTTGCAAAGCACAGGAGATAATTTCTTTAAATGATTCTGAAGCAAATATAAAGTCTAAATGATCGTATTAATGTATTTATTTATTCATTCAGTGGACAGATATAGAGAAGCCAGATGGTTTCCTTCCATCCTCATTTTGGAAGAGTAAAAAACCTCACAAAAACAATAAGCTGTCCAGTTACCACAAACACAAAGCCAAATTCTTCTCTCAGTTACACCGGTTTAAATCTTGAGTAACATTCCACTGAGGTCAATCGAATTATTGCAGATTTAAACTGAGTAATTGAAAGTAGAATTTGTCAAATAATTTTTTTACATATTTTAATTCACTATTTTAAAAAAACACATTGGTCTACGTGTTTTTGTTTTTTGCTTCTTTAGGATGAATAAAAAAGGCCAGAAAGATGGCAGAGATTATTTTTTCCTTAATTTTTTTTTTTAACCTTAAAAGTATCAGGAATGTCAAGTTTGGTCTTCCCTTGTCTTGCTGGAAGAGCTCTTGAGGAACTCTGACGATATCTATTGCGAGCTCTAACAATTTAATTGAAGTGCGTGAGATACTGAACCTTTAACAAAGTTGTCCTTTCTCTAAAGTGTTAATTCAAGTTTAATAGCCATTAACAAAAACAAAATCTTTTAAACAACCTGACCAAAAATTCCCCCCCTTCTCCCTTCTTCATCTTTCACTCTTGACTCTGTTTTGGCATCATTTCAATTTGTCATATTAAAAGTTTGCCAGCACAGACAAGAACTGAATGTAACCTAATACATATATACATAAAAATCCCCATCCTTCAGGTCTTCTTTATAAGGCAAAGAAACAAAAAATAAAACAAAAAGAAGTACAAGTCCTTTTTTCCATGGGTGCTGGTAATTTTTAATGCAGAGCAGTTTTTAGGGCCAAAAACTAAAAAAAAAGATTTTTTTTTCTGGTGAAAGGGTTAAAGTGCTATGTTCCATCCCTCTGTGCTAGCAGGCATGTTAGAACAGAAACAATCACAATAACATAAAAATTAGATATAGACTTTTACACTCAAATCACACTTTTTGTATTTGTTAACAAAAGCAGTGGAAAGTTGAAAGCAAAATAGCAGCAACATATATTTACATTACATCTTTCACTCAGAAGGACGATAAAGCACTTAGTAGACCACATAAACAGATTATTTGCCTACCACTGAAATGCAGCCACTGCTGGGCTGGGAAGCTGTAATCATGCTGGGCTAGCAACATTATACAACAGCTCTTAAGAGGATGGTAAGAACAACTCCATTTGAAATTTAACACAGAAGGGAATTTAGGGGAGAATATATGATCCAAGTTGGAATTTGGTGTAGATACCAGAGTTAATGCCCCTGCTCTTGTGAAACTGCCAAGGGATTGCAAGTGGTCAGTGCCTTTTTTGTCTTGTTTTTGCTTTATTCAAAACATGTCATCATCATCAGCATGACGACTGTATTGAATTAGAGAAAAGAGTGCATCCTAATCAGTTACCACCAACACTTCCCCCTGTACCCTGTCTAGCCATCAATAAATCTATTCTTGAGAGACAACTTGCATATTGACAGGAGGCAGCCGGAAAGCTTTCTAATGGAGCTAAATGGCACTAGAAGGTAACGCACAGAACAGAGAGCAGAGATGTGAAAGACTTCCAGTGCTTGCTTTGGTATTTTTGTGAATCCTCCAAAATATGGAGTTGAACATGGATAGTCACAAAGAAAATGGAGAAATTCAGTCAGTTAGGTGAAATCCTGAATTTTTATCAATTTGTCCTAAGTGGGAATACATCTATTTCACTATGTTTGGTATGAGAACAGCTTGGTGATGTGAAAGTCTGCCTTTGCTTTTCACAAAAAGTGTGATGGGGGAAAATGAGAAATAATTTAGTTTTTCATAAGTTAAAAAAAGTGATTTTTCTTTTAACCAATTTTGCTAGCAGTAAGATTTTATTTTCTGCATAACTATAGTACTACTGGGCCCTCTCCCATTCATATGCACCTGTAAGCATGTCCCATTAGCATTATGAGTAATAATTAATAAATATTGATACTAGTTAGCACTTATATAGTGTTCATCTGTAGCTCTCAAATGGCTTCATTTGAATGGGTGAAAATTAATTTCCATATTTTACAAAAGCGGACAGTAAGGCGAAGGGAATGTGATGGACTTGTCCAAGACCCCACTAAAGGTGTAATTTCCAGCTCAGGTATACGCACTCTCACTAGCTCCAATCAAGCTAGTGCACTAAAAATAGAAGTTGCCACAGTGACATGAGCATCAGGAGGAGCTAGCCAGACGAGTATGTACCTAGCATCCTGGATGGGATCATATTTGGGGCACCTAGTTCCTCCCACCATTCATACTCCTGCAGCTATACTTTTGTTTTTAGCATGCCAGCTTGACTGGAGCAATATTAGGTGTGTCCCCTCATGATGGAATTCACACTTCCAGCTCGAAGTGTAGACCTACCCCCCTAGGTCAGCCTAAGTCTCTCCATTTCTGGTCCCATACCCTCTACACCAGACCAGACCACCCTGTCTTCTTTAATGGAAGTTATGCACATGAAAAGAGCTATGACTCCTTATAACAGTGATGGTCTTATAACAAAGTCTCTGAGAATAGGGATGCCCTGTATTTTTCTGTAAGAATACTTAAGAACTGTGAGGATAGTTCATTCAGAATCTTGCTACAATAAGTCTTCTGAGCCCACTTTTATAAACAAAATAAAATACATCTATTAAACTGCAGAGGACTATAGTCTTGGGAACTTATGACGGCCTTTCCTATGGGTTTAGTCTGGCTCAGATGCTAATGATTGTAATAGAATTAGCAGGATTCATGTTACTATTGCTGCTGGTGTCACTTTATCAGGACACATGACCACATCTGAGAAGCATTCTTATCATTTCCAATTTGCTCTATTTTTGCCTTTTTAGGAAACTTGTCACTGACGTGTCTTTTGATTTCCATGAATACATACCCCGCCACCAAGCGGCAAAACAGGAAATACCTTCATTAGGAACGAGCATGTCATTTTGACAGGATAAGCAATGGCTAACATTTTCTTTACCTGAACTGAATTAATGACTATTTTTTCAATTGAATTTTGTAGACTTTCACATGCCTCAGAACATTTGCAATTTTGAAACACAGAAATGCATGTGGTTTCACTTTGGTTTTGCTCCATTTTTGTATTCAGTTTTCTACAGGAGGGCCTCTTTGTGCTCATGACAGAGACACCTAGTCAGAAAAGCATTTAAGCACATGCTTAATTTTAAGTACCATTAGCCCAGTTGGCTTAAATGGGGCTATTCACATGCTTGAAGTTAAGCACATGCTTACATGCTTTGCTGAATCTGGGCCAGAGTCCCCTGAGTTCCCTTCCAATTTTCTCAGTATACAACTCCTTCCTCCCATCTCATGAGGGCATATATTTTAAAACACACACACACACACTTTACACTTCTATAGTAGCTTCCATTCAAGAGCCTCAAAAGGCTTAACAGGTGTTTTGTTGCCCAGGGTGGAAAACGTTTTCGGCACCTTCTCCCATACAAAAAATATAAGCACCCCTCCCACCCCAAACAACACTCTGCCTCCCCTATCTCCCCCATGTCCGAGGATTTGGCACTTCTAAATGCAATGGTTTGGTGCACCAGATCTAATCCCCCCAACCCAAGGCTGGCCCTGGGGCTTAACCAACATTAATTAAATGAGCCTCAAAACATGTTGCAAAGTAGGTTTACGCACCATTTGAAACACTACATTGGCACAGCTGCAGTAGCACCACTGTAGCACAGATACTTACTGCAATGATGAAAGGGGCTGTAGTTAATCTACCTCCCTGAGAGGCAATACGTAGGTTGACAGAAGAATTCTTCCATCAACCTAATGCTGTCAACGCAGGGACTAAAGTTGGCTTAACTACATCGCTCAGGGGTGTTGATTTTTCACACCAGCATGACATAGATGGGTTGATCTAACTTTCTAGTGTAGACCAGCCCTAAGGCAAAGAGAAGTTGAGTGGTTTATCCAACATGGCACAGCAAGTAGGACAGAAGCAGGAACAGAAATCATATCTCCTGTCCCCCTATCTCCTTGCTTCTTTCTGAGTAGTATAAATTCAGGAACAAACATTTCAGGAAGAAAATCCTTCAAACTTAGAAGAAGCCACCATGAGCAACAATGAAGAAATTTGATTGTAAAGTAACGTAGCACAGTGTCCTTCTAATTAAAAATATTAACCTTTCCTTGTGGAAATAAGCACAGTATCATGGTGAAAAAATATGAGCCTGGCTATTATAAGACTTGTGATAGAGCAGACTACTATAAAACATTACTTAATTGCTCTTCCTGGCGAGTTATTCATCTTTGTGTAATGTATGAATTTTAAAGAGCATGTTACAGAATTTATTTTTTATGATGTTGCAAACTCATGTTATGATCACTATGGTAAACGTGTCCACAATGAAACCTATGAGTGGGTTTATGGAGAGATGACCTGCATTTTTTTTTAAATTAGTCCAGCAAAATCATCTCACAGTAAGGTAGCCATGTGTGACTGTTCACCATTGACATTTTTAAACTGGGGCCAATCCCTGAGCAACAAACTGTGTGGTCTTTGATTGAGCAAAAAACCTATTGACTTTTAACACTCACACAGAAAGAGGAACTAATTATCTTAACTGTATTTTTAGTATAGTGAAGAAAGGTTAATAGGGACACTTTAGTAATGTTAAATATAAGTTAGACAGGGGCCAGCCCAGCACTAGAGCACCACCATTTAGAAAAAACTGAGTTCAATCCCCAATTGACTACACTTACAGTTTCTCACAATAAAGAACTGCAAAATGTAGCCTTGAGTATGCATGGATATCCCAGAGCCATTCCCAATAATAAATAATAAATAAAATAATAATAATATCAATATCTTAAATGTGTATATTACCTTTAAACCTGAAGGACCTTAAATTGCTTTACCAAACTATTATACCCACCACAGAAATGCAGCCACTTTCTGAAGTGAAGCAGCTGTTTAAGAGTTCACATCAATACAGTAGTAGTTTAGATTAGAAAGTGTATCCAATGGATATCCTAAGGGAACATAAGTAACCAGAAGTTGGAAGTTTGCTAGTATTCCAGAGGAACACCCCTGCAAAAAAACAAAACTTCAAACAAGATTTGTAGTGACTGAATGAATGGTCCGGACCCTGTTTTCACATCTCATCTGAAACACAGCACCTTCCTTCAGCCCTTTAACACCATGTGGCTTATTTTCAAGCCTGGCTGAAGTGTGCTTAGAACGTGATTTGGGACAGGTAGCAGAGGGGAAAGATGGCTTTGAGCCTTCTTTATGCTCCCATGATCCTGTGGCTGGCTGGTGGCCAGCCAAATACCTGATTTAACTGAGAAAGCTTGAAGGTTGCTCTTACTTACACTAAGGTGTCCATGGCCCTAAAAACCTGTTCTAACAGCTGGGATCACTGGGATGCAGGGGTATCCAGGTGTGTCCTCTTTTCTGGACATGCTCCTTCCCCTGGGGTCAGGAAGGGGGTGACAGAAGAGTCACCACGGCAGCTGTGTGCCATCGGAGATCTCCCTAGGTAGGAACAATGCAGAGCAGAGTGGGGTTATGGATCTGGCTCCATGCTAGAGTATTGTTCAGTTCTAACTTAGGCTGTGTCTACACTGCACACCCGTGGTGTTCGTGTATAGGGTATGTGCAGCTACATGCTGCAGTGAAAGCGTCCACATTGTGGTGTGCGGCTTCACATGTTGGTGAGAGGCAGCAGGGACAGACTTCAGCAGCTCTGATGCCCAAGCCTTTCACTGCAGCAAGAAAAGGCTCTGACAGGGGGAGGTAGCGTCCCATTACACTGCTAAAAAAAACAATGTAGATGGTGGGGGGCACTGCTTGGGCATGCAGAGAGCCATGTGGGTATATACCCAGACACATACCCACAGACTTCAGGTGATTCTTTACTCACCGTCTACACTGCCATTTATAGCCATGCCGGGGGGGAGGGGGTTATCCATGCATGTACTCTATACACCACAATAAGAAGTGTGCGGTGTAAACGTACCTTTAGAGGGAAGAGCCCCAGTTGCTGAATCACCAGCATCAAAACAAATACTTAAAAGTACTTCAGTCCATTCAATAAATGGGGAATATATGGTAAAGTTGTAGTAGTGGGAAAATATTTCGGTCAGTATCCCAGGTTTGAATCAATATCAGAGATGCTGCTAACAAATTCTCTTAAATAGTCTTTCTCTACATGCTCTTCTACTTCAAGAATCAGCTGTTTAAAGATCTGGAAACTTGCTGGTCACCACATTTCTAAGAATCACAGACAAATAATCTGCAAAATAGCTGTAGGGTGAATAATGAGGATTAGAATGGAACTCAGTAAGAAAACGTTTTCTCTGTTATTGTCATGTTCAACTTGCTCAAGCAACAGATAAGTGGTTTTATAAATAAGGACTGTTTTCTGTGACTCTTCTGTGCTAATCTGCTTCCTAAAACAGTCTGTCTTTAAAACGTGACAGACAACAATGCAAAAGTTATATAAAAATACAATGGCCAACCCCTTTTATTTTTCTTCCCCTTTAAACTTTTGTCTTACAGTGTGAAATATAATTGCAAAACAACCTCCAGATTAAATGTTAAAATAGGTCTATTGCACCATCTCTTACTTCTGGCAATGAAAAGCTTAATCTAATTAAAGTCACAATCTGAATGTGGCTCCTGGTTTTAATCATCTGCAGTTTTCTTGCAAGGTTACGTAATCCTAATTAAAGATAAATTTAGACAATAGAAAAGGTTCAGTTTTAATAAGAGAAAAATATGTACCAAGTACTTGCATAGCTATTTAAGAAGAAGTTTTTAAAGTTTTATTTCCATCTAACAGTTTTCAGCTAATAAACTGCACATAAGTATTCCTTCCAAGAGAGAAAGTCTCATTTTACTGTTTGCTATTGTAATATAGTAACTATTTGCTCTTTAATCAAAAGCTATCATCTAAAATTATGATTATTTAGCCATCAGCTCATTCCATTGAAAATACAGGCCTGCATTTTCAAAAGTGTCAAGTGATTCTGGGTGCTTCAATTTGTGGTGTTCTCAACCTGAGATACCTTAAAAGTGCTCAATTTTCAAAAAGTACTAAGTACCCATACTTGGACAAGTTTTTAAGGTGTTTCAAACTGGCACCCAAGAAGAAGAACACCTAGGCTTATTTACACTGCAACTATTGTTTTATGCATGATGTTATTTATTTCAGCCACAGGATTTAATGCTGACACCTTGCAGCACTTATCATGCTGCGTAAGTAATTATTTTGATAACAATAGGAGCTTATGTCTCCAAGGAGACCAGAGTTGTGACACCTAGGCTACGTCTTCACTACCCGTCGTATCGGTGGGTAGCAATCGATCCCCGAACGTGCTTATATCGATTCCAGAACTCCACCAACCCAAATGGAGCTGCGGAATAGACAGGGAAAGCCACGGACATCGATCCCGCGCCGTGAGGACAGTGAGTAATTTGATCTTAGATACTTCGACTTCACCCACGTTATTCACGTAGCTGAAGTTGCATATCTAAGATCGATTTTCCCCCGTAGTGTAGACCAGCCCCTACAGATGCATTCAGGTTACGCATAAAGGCCTGATTTTTCTTTGACAAGGATGTAAATCATGACTAATTCCTTTGATTCTGATGGAGTTTCACTTGCATAGAACCATGAGAAAGAAGCAACAGGCCTATTGTTTCCCCTTCTGTATGCAAGTTCTTAATTAAAAAGTAAAGTACAGCAAAAAAGGACAGTCAAGTCACTCAACTGGATGCTACTATGCTATGCATATATCAGTGTAGGAAATTAAGAGTTAATGACAGACAAAGTGGAAAGTGCTGTGTGTCCTCAAAACCGTTGTCTTTATATTCACTGCCCCTTGCTCATCTAGAAGTTGTTAGGAGTATATCTAGTCAGTCAAATTTATTAAACTACAAATGCAACTTATTAGAGGATCTTCATAATTCTTATGAATCCACCCTTCTGGGCATTCACAGATCAGCTGTGCAACTCACCAAGGAATATGGATCGCAGGCACACAGAGGGATGACCCAGTCTCATGCCTAGATAAATACTGGTGCTCTAATTTTGCTGTTGGTTTAATAGTTTCTTCAGAAAAAGAATCAGGGAGATGCACAGCCAGTTTTTCGACTAAAATGGCAGTCACCAGGGAAAAGAAGCACTGTCTTGCAAAGCAGCCAAGTAAAAAAGAATGGCAAGAGATAGGAAGCAGCGTAATGTCTAAGGACTAATGAAGCAAGATAGAAACTGAGGAAGGCAGTTCAAGGAAGAAGAAACAGTGAAGAGACAGAAAGCAAGAGTGAGAACCAAAGAGGAAAACATGGCCCAATGTGACGTGATGAGAGAATGTGTATTTAACTTCTTTGCTGGCAGCCCTGTACTGTGCATGCTGTTCTGTTCTCACATTCAATTAAAATGCCGCCGAATGTTCTCAAGAAACTAAATCAAGTAATGCTATCTATTTCTGCTATTCATAATCTGTACCTCTGTGTTCCCTAGATTTTATGTGAAAAGCAATGCACAAGGTTGCTGCATGGTGAATTTCCCGAAGATGACGATGAAAAGAATAATGATGCAATGGCATCTGTGAATCCTGTAAACTCGAATTAGTGTTTTGTGTAAGTAAAGCCCAACTTCAGCACGACGAGTGCCTGAAGGAGGTCACTCAGGTGTTTTATCCATATCCCTATTCAGGCTGTTACTGTGAAACAAACACAGATGGTGAGGAATTTGATGGCACCTTAAAGACTAAATCTATTATTAATTATTATTTTATATAATTATAATTATTAATAAATCTGTTAGTTTTTAAGGTACCACTGGACTCCTCGTTGTTTTTGTGGATACAGACTAACACGGCTACCCCTTTGATACTTGGCACAGATGGTCAGTTGTTTGGAACCATGAACTAAAGTTCTTTAAAATGTTCATTTCCTTCCACTCCCTGCCCCGTTAGACTCTTCCAAAATCTTTCCTCTAGAGAGTTTTTTTTACCTGCCATCACAGTATGGAGGTCTATAAAACATTTATATATACATATAACTGAGGTCTATACAAATCCTTTTCCTTCTTCAAAAAGTGCCTTAGAAAATGTTAAATACAACCACTTTATTTGTATATCCTTTCAAAAAGGCACAATTTCGTCCCATCCTCCCACACTGTCTAAGTCTTTAACCTAACACTTTTCTTTTTGACAATCTCGGTCTACCCACCAAAAAGGAGGCAAAGTGGCATATGATCGGCTTGTATCTCAAGTCATTTGAATACTGGAGTCAGATGCTAGTCTACAGGGGGAAGCTGAAAGCAGAACTCTGAATCTGAAATGCCATGTTTGTTTTGTGTGCAGAAGGGAGCTGGGAAGGATTTTTCTTTATAAATTTTATTTATTTTTGTGACCACCTGAGGATTCTCTGGCAGAATGATTTATTCTACTGCCACAAACGCATGGAAAATCCAAGAACATGTCTAGAGGTTTAGTAGGCTTATGAAAAGCGGAGGTGGGGGACACATAATTGTCTCAACATGGTATTAAATTTACATCTAAAAGGCAGAGAACATTCCCTGTTGGTTATGATAAATAGCACAAATGGAGCTGTTGCATGGAATCTGTTTGACTTTAGCATATCCTGTATTAGAAAGATTTTTTTTTTTAACTGAGACTTTAGGCTCCAAACCTCCAAATCTTTTCAAGTTTTCCCTATCCTGTCAGAATTATTCATGAAATGAGGTATAGAATATGGTCATACAAAATATCTTAGGCTATAGCTATTTTTGATTAACGTAGCTTTTGAAATAGTTTTTTTTTTTAACCTCAGTAGATCTCTACTCCATTTTAATCAGTTTATATAGGGAATAATCAGGAATAACTACTGATTCAATGAATTTGTCCTTCATCTTATTTATAGGTGGTTGACTATGGACAGGTTCCTTCTTAGTAGTAGTAATTTCAGTAAGGAAGCCCCTGTGGCCTTCATGAGGATTGGGTTTGTCAGTCATTTGATTAGAGGGCTATCTGGATGTGAGAAATGAGATTTGCTTCTGCATAATTTCTTTTGTTAAAAGCACCAGGTGCAAGTGCTTCCGGTAGTAGTTCTGCTGCATCTCAAATCTTGGAGGCTGCCTCTTCAGCACAGAGTAACAAAGTTTCTCTGCCAGCAAAGACCATCTTGAAGAGAGATGCAAAACCCAGCAACCTAACCCAAAGCTGATGGGACCTGAGAACAAGTGTTGGGTTGGGTCAGGTCTGAAAACAACTGTAGTCTCTTGGGCTTGGGATAGGTCAACTCTGATCACCTCCTCCTTCACGTGGAGTTGGTGTGGCTGTGGCTGCGTGCCGCAGTCATGCTGGTCGCTGCCACCTCACTGCACTGTGTGGGGTCTTCCCAAGACTAATATTTATTACAATCTGATGTGCTGAATTTTAGAGTCAGAGTAATAGGTCAGTGCTTCTGTATAGAGAGAAAGAGCCAGTAGGATTGACTTAAGGCACAGGCAGCCCTTTCTTCTCTTTTCATTCTTTGCTCCTCGATAAAAGATTCCTGAAGATATAAGAAGAGTTGTTCAAGAAAGAACCAAATGGTAATCGCAGTAACCTGTTCACTGCTCCAGACTCCTAAGAGAAATCAGATTGGTGTGTCATGATGTCTTAATTTCCTTTATGCCACAAAACAGAATGTCACAGATGAGCAGGTTCAGTGAAGGTTCTACTACATCCCCAAAGAGCCTAACCATCAGTGTCAAGGAAGTAATAAAGTGGAGGGAGAAGCTTTTGGTGACATAGCTCTACAGTAATATATCCACTCTGGAATATCCGTTTTCCTTTAATTTCATTTTACTGCAACTGGACTTACAGTAGTCCAGCAAAATTATTGCTGAGATCCATTATATGCCACAAACACACAGAATATGACATGTTCTGACATCACTGACATCACTTTTGCCGAATACTAATGTGCTAATCAATAACGTAATCAAATATTAAGAATAAGCTCTCTCTTTGTAAGGCTAAGGCCAGTATTATCTGTGCAGCAAACTGAAGCACACATATTAAAAAGATACTTATGACAAGCCTTGAAAGTGGAGGAGGCAAGTGACAGGTGTCATACTTTGTAATCATATGGTATTTCCATCCAGCTCTTGATACTAACCATACTTAAATAAGTAATATACATAACATTTTAGTTTTTTTCCTCCAGCTTGCAAAAACATAGTATAAGTGGTCTCAAACTTTCTTTTCTTTTTAATGAACTGCCTTTCCCACGAGCAGCACACAGCTGACAAATTGTTCTGTGCCGTCCCATCCATCCATCTTTTTCTAGTCTGCATACTGAATTATACATTATTAATACAAAATCCATGCAATGTCTAGGAAGTTTCTGTTCCATGTATAGCACCAAAATCATTTTACAATCCTTTGATTACACAGGATCAAATGTCATTCCTTTACATGGAAACATTTTTCCACGCCTTAGTTCCATATATATCCTTAAGCTCTTCATACAGTCCTAGTGCTGAGCTCTGACACCAGCCTGTGCAACATCTGTTATTTTGCTGCATTTTGCTAGTACATACCAACACAATATTATTTATCAGTGGAAAAAAATGAAATACAAATACGCACACAAAGCATTTTAATCTCTGTCTAGATGGCTCCCACTGTAGTATATAAGCACCTAACACCCATCAATAAATGTGAATGACTTTCCCAAGGTCACACAGAAAATCTATGGCAGAGCTGGGAGTTGAGCCCAGACTTCCTGAGTCGCAGGCTCGTGCCTTACAGGGACAAAGGTTATCTGGTATTGCTTAAAAAAAAAAGCAAAATTCCTAACTGGTTTCAGTAGAGATTTTTTGTTTAAAAACTGATGGCATTGTGGAGTATCCACTGACTCCACTAGTTATTGCTACATTTAATTTATTCCTAAAGTATAGAAAATTCTATAAGGTTGATGCATTTGACTCAGTTCCATGGATATCCAAGATAAATACCCTTTACACAATACTCGTACTGTATTTTTAGCAAACCTATTTACATTGGCTCCCAAGAATATAAGCGGGAGTGCAGATGTTACAAGTATAGGACACCAGGAACGCTGTTATCTTTTGAAACTGCAGATTAACACTGCTGCTTCTTTATTTAAAAATGTGTTTTCATGGATAATGCTCAGTGTCTGAAACCTAATCGTACTTGTTTCTGTTTGGACCATACCGCTTCTAGATGGATTGCTATACAGAGCACCAGGTACTGTATTTTTCTCTGCAAAGTCTGCATTATCCTGATTGTACAGCCAGGGAAAAGGAGCAGTTTATAATTATAACAGAGGCCTAGTAGGTTCTAGTAAAGAACAAGTAAAACAGGCATGATTCAAGGGCACCAAGAAAAATTGGCCTCCAAGTGATATTCCTATAAGGGGCGACTTTATAATGATACAGTTTAACAATGCTTTCTAGAAGAATGAAAGGATATATATCCTGGACAAGATTTTCAAAACTGAATGCCTAAAAGTAAGCTCCCAAGTCCATACTTAGATATTAAGTAAATGGCCTGATTTTCCAAAGTTCCGAGCGTTCAGCAGATCCCACTGAAATAATTTCTTCTGAAAACCAGGCTATTTATTTGGTTGTCTATGTAAGGATGTTGGAGCCTAACTTGAACTGTGCAGTTTGAAAATACTAGCTCTTTAATTTAGGAGCAGTAGTAACATGCAGGCAGCCATGACAGCTTTATCATAACTGAATAGGCAGCACTGTCATATGTTCCAAACCTAACTGAGGAACCTATCTAAGAATTCGTTAAGATGAATATAGTTTGAGTTCTTCACCAAGGCTTGGGGAATATTTCTATACAAGATTTTGATTCAGACCCATTTGTAGATAATAGTTGAAAAACAATATAATACTCAGAATAATTATAAATACTTCTGCATGTTTCTGTTGTATGGAAACCTGAAACGTCCGTGATCTTATTGTGCTGTTCAGAAAGACGTTGAAATATTGTTTTCACTCCTTTTCTCAAACACTGCTGTCACTGCCCAGCGGGATACTGCTGATGCAGAAGAACTGAGGATAACATGTAAATGAAACTATGCTGACTCTGCTCTTTTAGCTTAACTGGAAGAGCATGTGCTGCACAATCCAGGCTCAATTCTGACCATTAAATTCTCTCTGAATTCATGATCTATCACCTGGATTGCACATCTGTAGCAGGAGGAGTGTGTGGTCACTTTCCAGTAGTGCATATAATAAAGAGTCACACTGAAATCTGGTACAAGTGTAAAATTCCTATACTATTTTAAGATCTAAATTTCCTACATTACAAAAGATGAAATTTAATATTTTGTGATGTATGTTTAAAATGTGCTTAGTCATTTATGAAACACATAGTAATAATAATACCTTTATTAAAGATCTCTTGGACTAGATTTTTGGTCAAGCATCTGCCCTAGCCTTTATATGGCCCACAGGACTGCATCAGCAATGAATCACTGACCTGTCTGTGGCTGCAAAGAAGGTGCAAAGTTCGCGGATTAAAAAATAAATCAAATGATAAGATATTTAGGAATCACTTTACTCACCACTGAAGTGGAATCACAGCCAGGACAGCACAGAAAATCTGTATAACGGTGCACGGTAAAAATGCACAATTATGTTGTAGAGATGAGCTTGAACCCTAGATCTCAATACTGCAGGGTTTTGATGAGATACTTATGTGGATACTAAATCTAAATTTTTCAGCTTGGGAATGCATCTACTGTTCAAAATAGAAAGTGAAAAATACTCCAACTGAAACTTCAGTATGAATGTTGGGTAGGTAGGATTTAATTATTCAGGAGGTAAATTAGCCAGGACACAGGAAATAATGCCTCTACTCTTGCACAAAATGTCATAAGATCTTTAATGACCACCAGTGTTTGGGACCATTCTTCTACATCTTATCCAAGACTATAGTAGCTGCAATTGTCTTTTATTAGTATTGATAAATATATTCTGCTACATAAATGAGAAAGTCAGACAGAAGGCTCTTACACTTCTTTTCTAGATAACTGCAACTCCCAGCAATCAGCAAGAGAGAATTTACACAAACTTAAATATGAATTCCCTCTTACTGGTTGCTGGGAGTTGCATTTGTATAGAAAAGAAGTGCAAGAGTTCTCTCTGTCTTTAGCATATCTCAGGTCAGAAGACTGGCATCTTTTATCAGTAGTGCTTTTCAGAACTGGGCTCTGACATCACCAATAGATATAAGCCTAAATTCTATTTTAATTAACAGCTGTCTGAAAACAACCCATGCAACTTGTTGGTCTAGAGGTAAGAATGTTCCATTTACAGTCCTTTCTCAGACTCTACTGAACAAGATGCTCTAATTAGTGGTGGATGTTGCCATGATTCTGATTAGTCCTCTAATTAATTAGTTGTATTATTGTCATTCTGGGTCAAATTGTGTGCTCAATTATACCTTAGGCAAAATTTCTACTTAGCTTTCCCACAGGATTAAAAATAAAAAATAATAACAACAACCACATTAAAAACTATGTGGGAGCCAAAATGAGAAACTTAAGAACCTTGTTAAAATGTTTAAAAGCTTGTAGAGTGCTCTGATACCACAGTGATAACCATAGCACTAGAAGAGAAAATTTGGTCTACTTTGTCATTGATGGCAGGTCAGAATTAATAACCATCATTTTAGTACATCTGATTGACCCCAGACACTACTGGAAATGCCATTGAGAAGGCTTGCTAAGAACTTGAAAAGCCTCTTGATCATATTAAACTGATTAAATTAGATATATATTCAATAGGCTGAAGTAGGAAATAGCTTAATAAAGACACGTGAAAAGATTAAAAATTAAGTTATGCCTTTTGGGACTCAACAGTTTTGAACAGTAAGACCAACATTCTTAAAAATGACTGAATAAGTGGTCACTTCTGAAAACGTGGCTGCCTTGGTTTTTCTTCAAAAACCAATGGTTTGTTAATTTACCCCCTGGCATAGTCAGAAAATGTTTTTGGACAGTTGGAAAGTCAATATAATGGCATTACTTTAAGATGGTGTTTTACCAGAAAGATCACGTAGCTGAAACAGGGCCTGCAAACACTCTTATGTTGTAAATAGTCTGAGCTGCTCTAAATTAGATTTGTCAGCGCTTATACTCCCAAGAAAGTCACTGTTCAGTGTGACTTTCCCATCTATATCTGTATAGTGATTGATTTTGACAATATTGGAAATGCAGTATCTGTCTGTTCTTTCTACTGAATCGTTACCATGTATCTCTTCCATTTGCCTTCATACTACTATGTATTACAAAGCCTCCATATCTAGAGCTGTGGGAAATGTGCCATTTTCCGTTCACAATTCTCAGCTCTTTTGTCAGTTCTGGTTTGCGTGGTATTGTATCCCTTCAATTTCACAAAGCCCTGAGTTCATTCAAACTCAGTGTGATATAGAGGAAATACAATATGAACCTGAGAAATTTCATTATGTTTTCTACTTATTGGTTTCATACAATTTCGCTTGAAAAGGACAGTAGGAAACAGAGGCCATCTTTCAATGCCCCACTGCGAACTAAGAGCAAGAACAGGCAGCTTTTGGATCCAGATGGAAAGACAGAATGTTGTAAATTGTGACAAGGATTTTCAAAGCTGCATAAGATCCTTGGACATTAGGACATCCAGTTCCCATTCATTCTCACAGGACTTGCAGGTATAAAATCCTTAGAGTATATACAGTATACTCAGTATATACACGCATATTTGCATGCAGTTGGATAGAATGCAATGTCCATCTGGAGTTACACATCAAAATAAGATGAAATGGGAAGAATTATAAAGGTTCTTTCATGGGCCTGTACAATACACAGTCAGTCACTCTGCATCCCACACCACACCTGCCCACCTAGATCCATCTTGTATTTTTTTTATATTGAGCAATGATCAAATAAGACATATAACGGAGGCTACGTCTACACTAGAGAACTTAAAGTGGCACAGCTGTATTGATGCTTTAAGATCTCTCCTGTAGCCACTCTACGAGGACAGAAGAGAATTCTCTTTGTTGACATAAATGAACTACCTCCAACAAGTGGCGTTAGCTATGTCAGCTGGAGACACTCTCCGCCAATACAGTGCTGTGTACAATACCATTTATGCTGGCAAAACTTATGTCGCTCCGGGATATATTTTTTCCACACCCCTGAGCAACATAAGTTTTGCAAACATAAGTAGTAGCATAGATTCAGTATGGCCTGAATCAATAATTTCTGTTTACAGTGTTGTTGTAGCCTTGTTGGTCCCAGGATATTAGAGAGACAAGGTGGGTGATGTAGTATATTTTATTGGACCAACTCCTGCTGGTGAGAGACCACTTTCAAGCTGCACAGACCTTTTCTTCAGATCTGGGAAGTACTCAGTGTGACAGCTCAATACAAGGTGGAAAAGATTGTTTAGCATAAGTAATGAACTATTGTAAGGAGACGTCATCAAACAGATAGTAAGGTTAATGTCTCTTACTGTAAGGGTTAACGAACATGACCCGCAACCTGACCCAAGAGGACCAATCAGGATGCCAAGCATACTTCAATCTGGTGGAGGGAAAGCTTTTGGTTTGTGTTCTTTGTTCTCTGTCCGTGTCTCTTGGGATCTGAGAGTGACCGACGTACCACAGGCTCTAATATTTCCTATTCAAGTAGTAGGAAGTAGAAAGGCAGTTTAGTCTTTTTAATTTGTGTTTTCTTATTTGCAAACGTGTATTGGCCTGGGAGCCACGTTTTTAATGGTATTTGGGCTGAAAGTATTTTAAATTATTTCTGCTGGAGGAGCTGTTCTCCAGTTTCTATAAGATAAAAGACCTGTAATCATTCATCTTGAATTTACAGTGCTCTCTTATCTCTCCTTTCTTTTATTAAATTTTTGCTCGTTAGCGAGGGAAACCTGAGTATTATTTCCCTGTTAATTGGCAACGAACCTGAGTCTGTCTCACACAGGCGAATTGGGTCTGGGGGGAAGGTGCAATTCCTCTGCGTTTTAGATCAGAGCTTGAATCTGTCTCTCGTCTCAGGATAATCTGGAGGAAACGCCTGGGAGGCGGGAGAAGGGGGAGCGAAATACCTGATTTTCTCTTGTTGTGATTCAAGGAGTTTGGAATTACGATGATTTTCCTAGTGAACCCAGGATGGCAGATCTGGGAGAAAGACAAGGAGGGGGAAGGGAAATGGTTTATTCCCCTTTGTTGTGAGACTCAAGGAATTTGGGTCTTGGGGTCCCAGGAAAGGTTTTTGGGGGGACCAGAGTGCCCCAAAACACTATATTTTTGGGTAGTGGCAGCTTATCAGATCTAAGCTGGTAATTAAGCTTAGAGGAATTCATGCTGGTACCCCATTTTTTTTTGGACTCAAAGGTTCAAATTGGGGAAATATACCACGACAAAGACTATTCAAGGCAAAGAGGCCAGTTAACACTTCTGCAGACATATGACAAAAAAGGGGGATTAATGGGTTACAGATTGTTATAATAAACCCTAAATTCAGTATCTTTATTAAATCCATGATTTTTAGCATCTAGCAAAATTATGAATGTAAGCTTCCAAGAACATCTTTTGAAGGAACTGTGGAAGTTTTCTTTGAGGATGAGAACTGAAAGATTAGATGTGGAGTGATTGCTTTGTGAAAAGTGTTCATCCACAGATGATAAAGTATTTTTGTCTTTTATCATTTTTCTGTGTGAGTTCACTCCAGAGCATAGTGATTGTTCTGTTTCACCCATACGGGGTCATTCAGTGTACTACATGAGATACACCACATGTTGTGATAGGTATGTATAAGACCCATGTTAATGGGTCAATTTACCCTGAATGGTCTCATAGTTTGTGCTAACTAGTTACACTAAATAATCTGTTCCACCTTGTACTTCCCAGACCTGAAGAAGAGCTCTATGTAAGCTTGAAAGGTTGTCTCCTTCACCAAGGGAAGTTGGTCCAATAAAAGATACTACCTCACCCACCTTGTCTCTATAATTTCTGACAGCTTGTTCCAAGGTTGGGAGAAACTGAAAACAGAAATCTATTATTGATGTGCCTCTCTGCCTTTGCTTGTTGTTCTGAAGCAACCAATTCAAATCTATGTTTCTTTTTGAAATAACAATATAAAAATATGTTTACATTTACATAACTAAAGCTAGAGATGGTTTTATATTTTAAGAACTGGAATGACATTTAAATGATACAGCAAAATTAACAAACTAAAACAAAATATAGAAACGAATAACAAAAACTTGCATCATTTTATGCCTGTTTAACTCATTTCAGTTTACTGGGCTATGCAGTATAATGCCCCCCCACCCCACCCCGCCCCGAGCAGGCTGCTCTGGATGGCTCTTTTCCTACACTCAGAGATGAAATGTTTCTTTACTAAGTTTAACTTGGCAGTGTAATTGTTTACATCAATCTGTCCCTTGGCTACCAGTGTTACCAGAATTGAATTTACTATCCCTCAGAGGTGTCAATTTACGGATTTTCACCAAGTTATTTAAAAAAGGAAAACACTAAGTATTTCGAGTGATAAGGATGTAAATATACTTCAGACCTTCATTATTTTTGTTTGTCTTCCCACTTTCCCCATCTTCCACTCTTTCTAGTCATTTAAAACTACTCTAGGTAGAAAATAAGGCACAGACACAATAATGAAATAATGAAATCTCGGAGACCAAATCTCTGTAGGCTTTCACACTGTTTTTGAACTTCAGATACTGAAAACAGGATCAGCTTTCAGTTTAGAATGTTAGTTCTGGATTAATAATGGTAAGTAAGTCATATAAATAAATGGATAACTATAGGGTGAAGCTAGCCCATGGTTTGACTGAAGGAGACAAAAGAAAGAAACATGGAAATTACATATGCACAAGAGACAAGACAATTGGTCAGCTGGCTTCAGTAGGAACACACAGGCATAACAGAGTATACTTTGCCTCAGGTATTTGAAATGAGGGTGCAAATCAAAGAATAATATCCCTAAAGAACATCAAGAAGTTTTTTCCCCCCATTTCAAGGTATCCAGATGGTATCATAACACTAATTTAAAAAACTACAACCTTGCACATATAGAAAATGTTACTATTAATCGTATTCTAAATATAAAGTCATTGCTTTTCATGTGGGTTTCATCATTTTTCTTAACCGTCTATGAACATTTTGTTATAAAAGTTAAGGGTTAGCTTCTTCTTACCTCATCTCTTTGAATGAGCTTCTACATTGTACCTCTAAGCCCTGGTCTACACTACGAGTTTCGGTCGAATTTAGCAGCGTTAGATCGATTTAACCATGCACCCGTCCACACGACGAACCCATTTTTGTTGACTTAAAGGGCTCTTAAAATCGATTTCTGTACTCCGCAACAACAATGGGATTAGCACTGAAATCAATCCGGCTGGGTCGAATTTGGGGTAGTGTGGACGCAATTTGACGGTAATGGCCTCCGGGAGCTATCCCAGAGTGCTCCATTGTGACCACTCTGGACAGCACTCTCAACTCAGATGCACTGGCCAGATAGATAGGAAAAGCCCCAGGAACTTTTGAATTTCATTTCCTGTTTGGCCACCGTGGCGAGCTGATCAGCGCAGGTTACCATGCAGAGCTCATCAGCACAGGTGACCATGGAGTCCCAGAATCACAAAAGAGCTCCAGCATGGACTGAACAGGAGGTATGAGATCTGATCGCTGTATGGGGAGACGAATCAGTGCTATCAGAACTCTGTTCTAAAAGATGAAATGACTGAGCACAGCCAGACATCAGGGCGGTTAGAAGAGCACAGCAGGGCGTGCTGAGCATCAGAGAAGCTTTGAAAACCAGTTTCATGACTGGCCAGGCTACGGTGTGAAAGTTCTGTTTGTTTCTCCTTGATGAAAGCCCAGCCTCTTGGTTCACACTACTTCCCTGTAAGCCAGCCACTCTCCCCTCCCCCCTTTGATCGCCGCTTGCAGAGGAAATAAAGTCATTGTTTTTAATTCATGCATTCTCTATTGATTCATCACACAAATGGGGGGATAACTGCCAAGGTAGCCTGTGAGGGGTGTGGGAGGAGGGAAGTACAGGGGTGGGATAGTTGTAGGGGCACCCCCTAGAATGGCATGAGCTCATCATAGAAGCGGGATGTCTGGGGCTGTGACCCAGAGCGGCTGTTTGCCTCTCTGGTTCTTTGGTAGGCTTGCCTGATATTCCAGGCAGGACTGAATCTCCATTAGATGAAACTTAAAGAAGGGAATAGACTCATATAGACTTTAAGCTCAGAAGGGACCATTATGATCATCTAATCTGACCTCCTGCACAATGCAGGCCACAGAATCTCACCCATTCCTAGTGTCCAGTTTTATATCCATTTGTTCTTGTGTCCACATTGGTACTAAGCTTAAAAATTCCTCTCCCTCCCTAATATTTATCCTCTGATATATTTATAAAGAGCAATCATATCCCCCCTCAGCCTTCTTTTGGTTAGGCTAAACAAGCCAAGCTCTTTGAGTCTCCTTTCATAAGACAGGTTTTCCATTCCTCGGATCATCCTAGTAGCCCTTCTCTGTACCTGTTCCAGTTTGAATTCATCCTTCTTAAACATGGGAGACCAGAACTGCACACAGTATTCCAGATGAGGTCTCACCAGTGCCTTGTATAACGGTACTAACACCTCCTTATCTTTGCTGGAAATACCTCGCCTGATGCATCCTAAAACTGCATTAGCTTTTTTAACGGCCATATCACATTGGCGGCTCATAGTCATCCTGTGATCAACCAATACTCCGAGGTCCTTCTCCTCCTGTTACTTCCAACTGATGTGTCCCCATTTATAACCAAAAATTCTTGTTATTAATCCCTAAATGCATGACCTTGCACTTTTCACTATTAAATTTCATCCTATTACTATTACTCCAGTTTACAAGGTCATCCAGATCTTCCTGTATGATATCCCGGTCCTTCTCTGTGTTAGCAATACCTCCCAGCTTTGTGTCATCCGCAAACTTTATTAGCACATTCCCTTTTTGTGCCAAGGTCAGTAATAAAAAGTTAAATAAGATTGGTCCCAAAACTGATCCCTGAGGAACTCCACTGGTTAGCAACCGGGAGCTGTTAGGCTGATTCATATAGAAATCTTGGCGTAATGGCGGTATGCAATTTTTATGTGCCAGCTTCCTTTAGTTGGTCGGACTGGAAGATTATCCTGGGCCCTGCTGATTTGTTGTGCGCCATGGTAAGCTGGAGGTGCGGGTCTAGATAGTTTGGCTTCTTACCTCGGGATTGTTGGGTAATATCTACGCGTCCATAGCCTCGAATTCCGATTGGGTATCATCCTACCATTATCCCTAAGCGCCTTCAATGTGAGCCTCATTTAAGACGACTGTATGGGCCCGAAAGCTATGTTGTGTTGAGATATGTTGGCATGCCTAGTTATGCGTTAACCTCCACTCCATCGCTCAGTGGTGTTTAGCGGGCGGGTCCCCTCGTCTGTTTTCTTTTGGTATTGTAGTGGATGGCGGTGAAGAACGTTTTATATTGGGCGTTGTTATGTCCTTTGCAAGTCAACGTCTACAGGCTTTTGGGCCGTTGCTGCAGCGTTGATCCTGGCTACAGTGTTCGTGGACGCTCCAATAAGGGTATGGCTTGGTCCTTCTAGTCCCTCGCCATCTGTCCGACTCCTTGTAGCGTGTTTGCTGCGGTTGTCTTTAATCAGCTACTCTCTAAATGCTTGCTCAACCAGCTTGGTCTACAAACCTCGTGCCTATGATTTTTTCCCCCTTTCTTGGGATGCAGGCTTCTGATAGTTTCTGCAACTTTGACTTGAAGTAATTCCAGGCCTCCTCCACCTTTAGATCCACAAGTTCTTCAGTCCAATCCACTTCCCTAACTAATTTCCTTAATTTTTTAAAGTTAGCCCTTTTGAAATCAAAAACCTTAGTCCCAGATCCATTTTTGTTTATCCTTCCATCGAGTTTGAATTAGCTCATGATCACTCGAACCAAGGTTGTCCCCTACAATCATTTCTTCTATGACTGGAGTCACTCCCATTTATGTCCAGGTGCCCCCGACTGACCTCACCGAGGCCGGCCAGGAGCACCCATGTCTGCCCAAGAGCCCCTGACCAACCTAACCAAGGCTGGCCAGGAGGAACCAGGAGACAGCAGCAGATGGTAGAATATGGCTGCTAGCCATCTTTGCTTAACTGCAAAGGCAAGGAGCTGCTACTGTGTAGCACTATAGTACCGCATCTGTCAGCAGCACCCAGGAGACAGACGGTGACAGTGAGCTGAGTGGGCTCCATGATTGCTGTAGTATGTCGTAACCCAGGGAAAAAAGGCAAGAAATGATTTTTTGCTGTTGCTTTCACGTGGGAGGGCCTGATGACATGTACCCAGAACCACCCGTGACAATGTTTTTGCCCCATCAAACACTGGGAGCTCAATCCAGAATTCCAGTGGGCAGTGGAGACTGCGGGAACTGTGGGATACCTACCCACAGTGCAACACTTCAGAAGTCGACGCTAGCCTCGGTACTGTGGATGCACTCCGCCGACTTAATGGTCTTAAGTGGGGACACACACAATCAACTGTATCAAATAAATTTCTAAAAAAATCAACTTCTATTAAATTGTCCTAATTTCGTACTGTAGACGTATCCTAAGAAGCACAGCACAGAACACACAGCCCAGGCATAAGATGGGACTAACGTGCCTTTAAGTCAACTTTGCACCCTCCTGATCCCTGGGGACCTGTGTAAGTTATGGAAGCCTCCTGGGCTGTCCTGCAGACAGTAATACTGCTTAGAATCTCCTCAGTGCTGCATGCTGTGGCCCTGCCCCTAATGCCCTTTTTGCCTTTGATATCCCCCTTCCACAACCCCATGCCAGGACTTAACGTGCAGGAGTCCTCAGAAGATATCTTTACAGCTAACTTCTGCAGTTCCTGCACTGGGGGAATTCTCTCCTGGCCAGATCCAGGGCTGTTAGAGCCCCTTTACTCAGCATAAACGGACTGGAATGAGAATGAGGATCTCATGCCTAGTTTGTAGAGGCTATTTTAGCATTTCTGTCATCATAGCAACTAGGTACAATCTTCTCCTTCTGCGTGTGCTTGCGTTAAAATCATGCTGTGACTGCAATGTCACAATTTCAGCACCAGTAGCTTGTGATGTCATTAACATCAGACTGTGATTTCTCTGCAGGAGTAAGCGCAGATATAACCTGGGCTGTGTCAAAGAGAAACTACTATCCAATTATATATATTTTCAATGATATGGAGAACACAGGAAAATTAAATCCAAAGCGTTAAGTATAAATGCCCTAAATAGAGTCAGCAATGCTGGGGCAGGAAATACAGAAAAAGTATGTGGCAGTCTGAGTTTTGATGAAATATAATAAAGCACTGGAAAGTATGCTAGATGACAAGGTACCTGGTATGGTATCATAAAATCATAGAATCACAGGACTAGAAGGGACCTCAAGAGGTCTTCTAGTCCAGTCTGCTGCATAATCATAATAGAATAGAACCAATCCAACCCATTTGTAAATGAATGCAGGTAAGTCAGTGAGCTCACATCATATCCGAATTTGCCCCAATTTTTAAATTTTATCTGGTTGCTGAAGAAACTTTTGAAATCCTGGAGAAATTCAAAGATAGTTTTGTTTAGATGTAAAATTCTTCTGCAGCATTAGCAACCCAATTACTGTAGCAATGTGCTAATGTAGAGGCTTCCTAACTGAGCGCTTGCTGCTTGCCCACAGAAAATTGATTGGCCACAAGATGCTGAGTATTCCTTGTTTCCAGCTGCTAGGTTTTGTAAAAGTACAGCTAAAATTGCCTAAATGCTTTCCTTTTATTTCTTAAGCAGTTGCTGCAGTTGCCACAGGGTTGTTAACGTGATCATGAATGAAAAAGAGGAGTTGGTGCATGAGGCAATCTCTCTGCTAACATGTGAAAAATGTTTTCCATATTGAAAAAGTTTGAGAACTGTTTTGCTAGTGCAGTGGTCCCCAACCTTTTTGGCTGGCGGGTGCCAGCCGAAGGACCAATGCGGTGGTGGAGCACCCGCCGAAATGCCGCCAAAACGGCGGTGATGACGCTCAATGATGCCGCTTGCCGTTGACAAGCGACGTCATCGAGAGGCGTCCCCGCCAAAATTCGAGAGTGACGCCTCTCGATGACGTCACTTGTCGATGGCAAGCGGTGTCAGCGAGAGGCGCCCCTGTTGGAAATTTGGGGGGTGACACCTCTCGATGACATCACTTGTCGGTGAAAAGTGTCGTCATCAAGAGGCGTCTCTGATGAAATTTGGCAGCATTTCGGCGAGTGCTCTCCTGGGGGCCAGGACGCGGGCGCATTAAGATGCCCCCGTGGGCACCATGGCTCCCATGGGCACCACGTTGGGGACCACTGTGCTAGTGCATAAGAACCAAAAAATGAAACTGACTAGAGACTAACCTGACTAGTGTGTTTTCTTTATCCGAGAAGAGTGAAGTTAAAAAATTAAACAAATAGCATAAATGGAGACAAAAAGAAAATTAGTGAGAATTTGTCTGTTTTAGTATAACTTCTTTTTAAATACATGTTTTAGTATAACCTCTTTTTAAATACATGATTTTAACCTGAGAGTATCACTTTAAATGGTCTTTTAATTATCTGGCATTACTGAGATTTTAAAAATAAAGCTGTCTGACTTTATTCACTTTTCATACTAGGCCAGAGCAGGACCCATTGAAGTCAACAGAATTTTGCCACTTATTTTAATAGAGGTAGGATTTGCTTCCTCAGTCCTGATTCAAGGATGCACCCCCCTCCAGGAAAGCACTTAAGCAGGTACAAAAATTACAGCGAAGTTATAGGATTTAATCACATGCTTAACTCTGGTCTTGAGTTGCTTAATTGCAGTCCTGAATCAGGGCCTCAGCAACTACACACCACAGTGACACACAAAATGTATAACAGTGTGTTACTGAGATCACATGATCCTGAAAATATCTAGCAACCAATGCAGATTACACAGTCCAGACAGAGCTTTAGGAAGAAGAAGAAAACATATTTATACAGGATCACAGAGAGAAACCTTTCCATTCCCATCCCTTGTCTCCTGAAGTGTTTCCTTCTCTATTCTTTGAGCACGAAAATGACAAAACTCTGTAGCCCTCCAGTACATGCCAACTGAGAAACAGACCAAGTAGTCCATGGTTTAGAAGTTTAACAGAGCCAGTTTATTCAAAGGGAGATTTAACACCCATTGCTTTGACAGAAGGAGTGGACATAATGAACCACAGCGGCTGAGGTGAAAAAAACCAGAGATACTGTTAAGCAGTCACGCACAATCTTCCATTCCCTACAGTTGCCTGGAAACACTGAAACTTTGTGGATGAAACAAAGTGGGGACTTTTAACCAGACAGTACAGAGTCACATTCTTCACTTGTGCCAAGTTGGTCAGTCCTGGTTTCTCAGTGGACTTACATAACCCCCACATGCAAAAGCAACATTCTACTATATGCCTAGGAAAGAGCAGATAGTGTTTTCCAGGTGACATTTTCCTATTCCCTGTTTGCATGTATTCCTGTGTTAACTGACATTATTACGTTCTCCTAATCCTTTCACCTGACTGTTGGATTTATGGTCTTTTCTAAATGGAAATCTAATCACTAGGCAATGTCTGGGAGGGGAAAGAAGGGTCACATGCCCCTCCCCAGACTCCTGGGTGTGGGAAAAACATTTCTGCCACTTGAAGTCGGAGTGCAGCTGCAGACACGTGTGCAAGCAAAAACCACCAGCAGCTAGCAATCCCGCTGATCCACACTCTATGGCGCCTACAGCAAGGAAGGAAGACTGGGCTGTCAGCCCAGCTCTCTGCCAGAGGAGGCATGGGGAAGCTTTTCTGTGTGTCCCTTCCTGTTACCTGCTGCTCAAGTACATGGTTGTCTGGACTAGCCTGCCTGATTGCCACTGCCTGGGGTAAGCAAAGGGAGCGTGCGGAGTCAGGGTATTTGGGAGGGAAGGAAGGGGATCCAGAGGAGGGCAGGACCTATGGGGGAGGGAGGGATGCGGGGGGGCTGGGGGAGGCAGCCGGGGCCAGCAGCCATGTGGCCTGGGGGAAGCAGTGGGAGCAAGGAAGGGAGATGGGTGTTCGGGATGGGGGGGGAGCTCAGGGAGACAATGGGGATGAGAGGGGAGATGGTGGGGGGCAGGAGGGAGAGGCAGCAGAGGCCAGGAGCCTTGAGGAACTCTTTAACCATACATTTCTGAATAATGCAAATAAGTTTATTTTAGACTGATAGGTGAGGTTTTTCAGGCTGTGTAAGGGAAGGACTGGGGAGAGAGGTTCTTATTTTTAACCTGATTTGTTTGTCCATCCCTTATTTCACTGTGCTCCAATAATGTATTTCATTGGGAGGAGGAGGAGAAAAGAACAACTAATATTTCTTGTGTAGTACACAGTGCTCTTAAATAGTGAAAAATACTCTCTCAGCTTCTTATAGATCAGCTGGGGAGGAGTCATGTGGGGAGGTCATCTGTCCTCCCCTTTAGCTGGTGCCCTGCCCCAGTAATCCCCTCCTCCACCAGTCACCTATTTGCTCCTGGGTTGAGAGGTAACATTTTTGCAGCTTGTAAAACAACACTCAGGCAATTTCATATGCAGAACCTCCAGCCAAGACATTGTGTCCAGCCCTGCAGCCAGACAGTAACTTCCTCTCTGACCCATGGTCTTTATTTCCTGCCTTCAACTCATTGTTCTTAGTGTTCTGTTCCCTTTTACTCTCAACTGAGAAACTCCTTAGACCACATGACATGATCAGATTGAGCTCACTGTACTCAATACATCCTGATTATTAACCCTCCTTTTGTTCTGCTGCTCTGCAGCACAAATACATCCTCAGACAGGTTCAACTACATGCTATATTTAGTTTTCATTGGAGCTGGCTTCAGTTGCCATCCAGACAAAAGGGTACTTGCCCCATACAATACCCTTAGCATCCATGTGTGACCACAGCAACCAGCCATTTATTTGTTTTACCCTTTCTGTGGAGAGTTTCAGACCAAGTACACATATCAAATAATCCATAAGGGGCATTTCAGTGCTACTTTTGCCCTAGCACTTGTTTAGCTGGAGATCATAAGGAGTTTTATTTAACAATACAATCCTCCAAAGCCATACATGCACAAGGTCTGGCATTAGAGGCAAATTTTCAGCTAGTACAGAAGAAGAGCGTATCATATTTGAGTGGTGCAGTAGGATTGCTATAGTTAAGCTTCTGTCACAATATCTGTTTAAAAGTTGAGCTTTCTAAGTCAGGGGTTCTCAAACTGGGGGTTGGGACCCCTCAAGGGGTCATGAGGTTATTATATGGGGGGGGGTCATGAGCTGTCAACCTTCACCCCAAACCCCGCTTTGCCTCCAGCATTTTATAAGCGTGTTAAATATACAAAAAAGTGTTTTTAATTTATTAGGGGGGGTCGCACTCAGAGACTTGCTATGTGAAAGGGGTCACCAGTAAAAAAGTTTGAGAGTCACTGTTCTAAGTGCTCTAAAATCAACATACTGAGTTGGATTTCTTCGAAATTTGGTGAGCCTCAAGTAGGTGCAGGGTAGGGTTAGTGACTCAAATTTGGAATAATTTGAGCCAGGGCTTCTGGAGATATAAGCCCCAGAAAAAACAGCTACTTAAAAAAACCAGTTTGTAGGTGGGGTTTTTTCCTTTTTGCTCAGCACTAGAGATCAAATTACTGAAGTGATCCAGGTCAAAATGGCCTCAATCGGTTGGATTTTACCTAAGGTAGTGCATGACACCCACTAAGTCTTTGAAGGATGCAAACTGAGAACAGTATTTAAGAAAATACACTTTTTTTACACCGCACAAGCGCCAATATAGAAAAAAGGCTGGAAGGTTTCTATTCCTGCCATTTTATACCCTCTAAGCTTGACTCTTGTAAGTGTTCTAAAATTCAAATGGTTAAATAGATTGCTTCAAAATTTGGTGTGCCTCATGGGGACATGGGGCGGAGATAGTGTTCCCAATTTGAAGTCATTTGATAGAGAGGTTCCTGAGTTACAGGCTCGCCCCAAAAATGATTTCCTTCATTTTGTACTGTTAAACTGAGAGGTAATAATGACTGGATGAATCACAAACCTCTTGGTGGCTGTAAATTCACCATTCAGTTAACATATCTAAGGATAAATTAATCACAACCCCCCTCCTGAGATACAAAGAAGTTTTTGATTAAGTGGCTGGAGATTGCTACAATTTGTGAGTCATGAATGGAAATTACACATGTGAATGCTTTCTGGAAAGGAAGTGTTACCTATCAGCTCTGTGTTCTTGGGGAACCAGGGCACAGTACCCAGCCTGTCTGACTTATGAAAGACCTCCCCTCCCTTAGCCTCTGCTTGAACCAAAACCGATCAGATGAAATACTTACAAAAGCAATGAAAAGGAAGTGGGGGACACACGTAAACCCCTCCAGACAAGGGTGACAGGATTAAGGAAACTCCTGTAGCCTCATTTGCATCAAAGATGGGACGGGGAGGCATCTCCATTAGCATATAGAATGGAGAACAGAGATTCCACGGCAGGAACCGCATGGAACTCTGGAACCAGAAAAGGAAGGAAGCACTGCATGATGGGGGATCTCTGCTCCAAAATCTACATTGGTTCCATTGGGACTTCATCTTCCCCTGACTGATCGTGCTTGGGGCTTTGCCTGTCTTCAGCACTCCGGCCCCTCACCTACCACCAACACCTGGGACCCCCGATCGATTCAAACTTCAGGGAGTGGTGAGAACCCAGCTCTCTTTCTCTGGGTGTAGACTTCTGACCCTGACTTGTGTGATCAGTTATAGTTTTCTAAACCTGACTTTTATAATCAAATTTAAGTTAGATTTAATATTACAACTGTTTTGTTTGTTTGGCTTCCCTATGGTTGTTACCTGGCAATAAATAACTTTTATGGTTAAGCTGGTTACTTCTCTCTCTCTCCCCCTCATGAGTGTTTTTTTGGCTTCCTCATTCACTCTGCAGCAACACTCTTTATACCTATGCTAAAAGATTGCTGCAGCACCCAAAAATCCTTTGGGGTTTGCTCATCAAATGGGTTGCTACCAGAACAATTGTAACGTGAAAGTAGGGATGGGGATGTGCTGAGCCTGGGACATAGGAGGGTGGCAGCTTGCTCGACCCAGCCTGCTCAGGCATATTCTATTCCAGTGCAGTGCCCATGGCATATGAGGGTGACAGCTTGGAAACGCAGCTCGACCCAGCCTAATGAATCCAGGGACATATAAGGGGTCAGCTTGGGAGTGCTGATTAACCCAGTCCTCTGTTAATGTGTGTGCACGTCTGATTCCAGGGCTGGAAGAACCCAGCCCTGGGGAACCTCAGTCCTGCAGGATAGCTCCATGAGTGGGGGTGGGGGGGCTTGCAGCAGGGAGAACCTGGGTCCTGCTGGATAGCTTCAGAAGAGTAACCCTAATAAATGAGCATACCTCAAAGTAATGGGCAAATCTGGTAACAGAAGGGATAATTAGGGGATGGAGAAATGGGAGAATAAAGGGGAGATGGAGATAGATGGAAGTGGAGGGGAGAGAGGCCTGGGACTCGGGTGAGGGGGGCATGGGGTTTAAGAGGGAGTGGAAGGGTGGAACAATGGAAAAGGGACTAGAGCAAAATAGGGGCAGGGCACCTGTCAGACTTGTATTCTCCCCTCCCATGTTTGTACCCAGATATGGGGGGCTTGGGGGTTTGTTTTTTTGTGTGCAGTGCTAGAGATGGAATCCTGTGTGAGAGTACGAATGGGTTGTTAAAGGAAGAGAAGAGCTTTTAGCAACTTTGGGGTTGGCAGAATAAAGGTATGTGTGATAACAGGTCATGTTGGGGCTTTGCTGAAAGAGGGCAGAGTTAAGTCTGCATGGGCAACCTTAACTGTGAATTTACAGGTTTTCAGAAGTTTGGTATTTAACATAGACATAGACTATCAGGGTTGGAAGGGACCTCAGGAGATCATCTAGTCCAATCTCCTGCTCAAAGCAGGACAAATCCCTAGATAGTTTTTTTTTTACCCCTGTTCCCTAAATGGCCCCCTCCAGGATTGAACTCACAACCCTGGGTTTAGCAGGCTAATGCTCAAACCACTGAGCTATCCCTCCCTTCCCAACTCAGTGCTCAACTCAGTGTTCTTCAAGGGGATGACCTACTACTAAGCTACCTTTACTCTGCCTTGTTGTAGATTTTTGCTGTAGAATTCTATTTTCTTTCTCGCTTTCCTATAAAGTTTTAAATATCCATTCTCAGCACCTAATTAGGGTGGTCACCATCTTCACAAACACAGAGAGACAAAAGAGGATCCTGTAAATCACGCAGCACCTCATAGTATAAAGTATTCCTCCCCACTCCATAGAAAGTTCAGTTATAGAGCCATGACTCATGTTGGTGAGCACTTTCATAAACAGTGCATAACATGATAACATACTGTATTTCCTGGATGAAAATATGCTTGAAAGAGAACAGACATGCACACACAAAAATCATTCTCTTGGACATGGCATGTTGTCTCAAAGGGCGAAAGAAATCCTTTAGATCTTACTCAGATAAAACTCCAGTTTTCCTCAATTGTCGTGCAATGATCTTCTGTGAGGCTATGAAGACATCTAATGAAAGATATTTTATATATACATGCATATGTAAACACATAAATACACTATATATTATGGCTTCTTGGACCCCTTGTCTTCCTATGTGTTTGTACAATGTGCGGTACCACAGGGACTTGATCCTGGTTGGGACCATAGGGCAATACTGTAATTCATAATTTTATTTTACTTGACCAAGATGCACTATCCCGTCCTGGCAGTCTAACAATATTTAAGGTTTGCAGGTTCCCAGCTATATCTTCAGAAGAGACTGAGACGACCTAAATGAAGGGAACTATACTATATACCCCATTCCTGGTGTAGGGGTCCAAGAGTTCATCCCTACTCTAATTACTTTCAGCCAGAAGAGATGAGCAGCTGTAATAAAAGATCACTGAGATTAAATAGGCACAGCATTAGATGTCTCCTCTTGTAAAAATAATCCTCATATATCAAATCTTCAATTATCAGATCATCGTTTTCTTTGACAATCTCTATATTAGAAAGATACTCTCTGTAAGAGGTGGAAGGGGTTCAACTGACCCATGAACAAAAAGCATATTATTTATTTATGTGGACATTGCAATAGATTTTTCTTTTTTGATGTTGTACATCCCCAGCTAATTAAGCCATCCTGAAATTTTCAATTCTGTTCATTTCATGGATTGAATAAGCCAAGGTTCAATGAGCGAATGGTTCGTTACTGAAGTCTTTGGTTTTCTGATATCAAATACAACAACATCCATAATGACATTTATTAGTGTAAATCAGATCTTTAGAGCTGAACTAACTTTGTATATTTTTCAGTTAATGGGAGGGGGAAAAATACTATAAAATAAATGGGAGAGTCTGTAACAGTTTTCCCAGAGTTTGGGGAAAACTGTACCAGGTTACCACACTAAGGACCAAATCATGCCTTCTCCATAAAAACTACCAGGAAGGCCAAAGGTAAAAGGAAACTCCACGCGCTTTCTCTCACAGATCATCCCAGTGGGAGACTGAGGTTTTCATAGCCAAAAAAGGATAATGGGTGTGGTTCTCTATCAGTGTTCCCTGAGATCTCTGCAGAAGTCAATGAAAAGTCATTACTAGCAGTGGGCTCTGGATCAGGCCCTAACAGCCTGGGGTTAGGACAGAACTTTCCTTGTAGGCACATTATTAAAAATGCTCTATTGCTGGCGTTTTGTACCTTCCTCTGAAACATTATGGTGCTAGCCACTGTCAAAGACAGGATACCAGACACTGCTCTGACCCAGTCTGGTGATGTCTCCGACTTCCGTAGGCTTTGGAGCAGAGTCAAAGATGGGATATAATTTCTCATGCTTCTAGACGTCCACTAAGTAACAGACAGCAGCATTTACACCACAACCATGGGTAGAGGGCAGTGCAGATCTGCACCACCCCAGGTGGAGCTCCAGAGAGATTGTGCCTGCTTGAGGCACAATTTCTTCCCAGCTTCTCTCTGAACACTGGGACTGTGCAATCTACTCCATTACCCTGGCAAGCCAGTCTCACTCTGCTGGCAAATAAAATCTTTAACATGATAAACAAACTGGAAAAGTTGTTACTCAATGTATTTGGGATGTATTTTTGCACTGCTGGTGATGGGTATCATGATTCTGCCTCTTCCCCATCTCCCAGGGCACAGCAGGAGCACAGAGTCCCTGCACTCTTCAGGGAACAGGGAACCCAAAGACTGCTATCGCAGGAGGCCAATTTTGGTTGAAATCTACTAATCTCTTTCCTTTGTTTCAATAATGTAATGGGATAGTGAGTTCCGCAGATTAACTGGGCATTTCCCTTTATTGCCTTTAAATAGGTTGCTTTTTCATTTCATTGGCTATCCCCTCGTTCCTGTATTAGGAGGGTAAATAGGAGCTCTAAATTGACCTTCTCTAAACCATGAATGATTTTCTATATCTTTGTCATGTCTGATCCTGACAGATCTTGATGACCTGAGTGCAGCAAACAGGGACACCTGTGGGCTTCCTCCTGCCCTTCATGCTTCCTTGCCCCCTACTTCTCTTTTCTGGCAACATGGCTTGCTTAGGAGTTGTGTTCTTGTTAAAACTTTCCCGTCCCCAGCTGATTGCACCTATCCTCCTTTTCAGAAGGATGAGAGAGAATGGGGGTTTTCATGATCATCAGAGATCAGAGGATCAAACAATTTCTCTGTGCATTTCTAGAGGTGAGCAGGAGGATGATGCCACCTAGAGCAGCCATTCCTTTGTTCTCTTCCTTCTAATGGTCATGCCCTCAAAACCTGCATAACCCTAAATGTATCTGAGTACAGGACTACTGTACATTTGGGAATGGCGTTAGGAGCTGGAAAATGATAGATTTTGAACTGCCACTCCCCTTTACTGTGATTACCAACCAATTCTACATATTGTTTGTGGGCATTAATTCTCTCCCCATCTAAAATCATAAGGGATGATTTATTTGTAACCCCCAGCAATACCAGTCAGCCTGTTCTCTTCCATTCAGTTGTGCTGCAGTGTAACTTGAAATCCAGTCTTGCCAAGATAAGACTCAGTTTTTGAGCAGCCCAAACTCTAAGGTGAGTTTGGACGCACAAAGCTGACTGAGAGCTGGTCAGTGGCAGTATAACGGCTCAGCAAAAAAGCCTGTGGTCTAAGATGGTGCCTGCAGTACCCGTCACAAAAACCTGCAGCACTAGCACTGATATGTCGTTTGGGAAATACTGGCCTGCGGACAAAGGCGTAAGTGGAGAATTGCGTAGGCTGATTTCTGCAAGGACTCAACCAAATTCTTTAGCTTCCGGAGCTATTATTACTATTGTACTAGTGAGCTGTTGTACTACTGCTGAGCACCAGGCACATTAATATTACATTGCACCTGTTTTAAAATGCAGGAGAATCATCCACCCACAGGGAAAAAAGAACCTCCAAAATGGGTTGCTGAAAATAATTCCGATTGGATTATCAAAAAATGTAAAATGAAATCCTCCTAGAGAGATCAACTCTGGAAGAACTGCTAGCCATGTGGGCAATTATGACACGTCTAAATATACATACACATTAGCCAAAATTTTACCAAGAGCATGACACTTATATCCAAGGTACCCAACTGAATTTTTAACTGGTTTGTAGTAGTAGATCTTCTCAATTACATTAAGCCTAGAATTGTGGAAGAAATGCCATGTATCAATCACACTTAATATACAGCTTGAGTTGATCCAAGGCCCACTAAATTCCACAGGAGTCTTACCATTGCATTCCATGGGCTTTGGATCAGGCCCATAAAGCACTGAGGCTAGTTGGTGTAGGACTTACAGTTTGTTTGTTTTTTAATGAAGTCCCTGTATACAATTCGACATGAAGTTCTGATTCTAGGTAGCAACAACAGAGAATTCAAGGGCTTTGAAATGTTTCCTTAGGCATATACCTAACAAAAATAAAGCCTTAAGTACACATTTTAAAATGTCAAAGCCCACATCTGTGTCCTAGCAACCCACTGGGTCCTGAAGCAGGGACGCAGGACTTGATCTTGCACTGTACTGATCACCTATGTTCCACTGACTTCAGCGGGAGTTAAGGGTGCTTAGCATCACACAGGATCAAGCTCATAGCTGCAACAGGGCTCACAGGCCTGGGCTTCTAGTATCAGTATCTGTCTGCAAGGCACTCCACCCATTGAAATCAAGGGCAGAACAGTTCCTCAGTGGGAACAAAATCAGGCTCGCTGTGAGGGATTTTCAGCACATCTACATGACAACATGAAGCAGCAGTATTTCTGGGCTCTGTTCGGCCCTTATTCAGAGTATGCCTTATCTACGCACTTCCAGCTGTCGGCCCTGTACTACTTTTAATTGAAGAATTAATGAGGAGCATTTTGTGACTGAGAATGTCCTGCAAAACACAGAGAGAAGGTGTGGATTTGTGTCTTCAGATTCAACCAGGAACCATTGGTAAATGTGAACTCTGTAGTAACTTTTTTAAAAAGCTGGTGAATGGTACTATTGGTTAAATTGAAAAAGTGCTAACGATTTCAAGTAAGTAAAAGAGCTGAATTTACACTGCCTATTGCAGTAAACAGATTAGTTACTTTTTAACAGGGCCAGATTAACTCTCCTGTGAGCCCGGGGCTATTAAATTTTGTGGGTCCCCAGGGGTTTGGAGTGCGGGAGTGGGCTTGGGACTGGGGCATTGGATTGCGGTGCAGGAGAGGTGCAGCTCCATCTGGGGGGGTAGGGCCAGGGATGGGACAGGGGGTTGGGGTGTGGTAAGAGGTTTGGGGTATGGGCTCTGGGCTGGAGCAGGGGTGCAGGCTCCAGCTGGCTCCTCATCAGTGGGTGCAGTGGGTCTAAGGCAGGATCCCTACCTGCCCTGGCTCCATGCTGCTCTGCTCCCTGAGGTGGCTGGCACATCCATCCCCTAGGTGGAGGGGCCAGGCCGCTCTGCGTGGTGCATGCTGCCCATGCCCACAGGTGCTGCCCCCACAGCTCTGATTGGCTGCGGTTCCTGGCCAATGGGAGCAGTGGAGCCAGCGCTGGGGGAGGGAGCAGTGCGCAGAGATTCCCTGAATGCCCCCCCATCTAGGAGCCGCAGGGGCACATGAGCCGGCACTCGCGGCTCCAGCCCTACAGGGCGGGGTGCTGAGGCTCGGGGACTGGTATCTGGCCTGCAGCGTGGAGACTTGCTGCAAGCCAGATGAAAAGAAGCAGCAGACTGCATTCAGCCTGTAGGGCCCCCCTTAGCCGAAGGCCCTGGGCTGCAGCCACTAAAGCCCCTGTGTTAATCTGGCCCTGCTGTTTAAATGTGTTATTGATTTTAGAGAACTACACCTGCCAAATTAAAACTCAAAGACAATCTCAGACCCCAGTCCTGCATTCGGAGCAGCATGTGTGCATCCAATTGCAGAATCAGAGCTTAACCATGCAAGGCCACATTCCAATTAAGTACGAAGTACCTGCCACTCTATGAAGAAATATAGAAGTAGTTAATAAGGTTTAGCTGTCACTGATCTATTTTGCAATTGCTCTTTTCTAAAGTACATCCTGTAAATACCAGGCTACTCAGATACATTTAACAAAAGGTTTAAATTGTGTCAGTGTATACAAATCACTGCAAACTGTTATGAATCTGAACTGCAACTGTCTCTATTGCTCTTAAATACATACCGCATTAGGGTCCCCTTACAATCATTAATTGGTTTTAGTACTGTATTGCCAACTCTGAAGTTCAAATATTACAAGTCAGGCCTCAAATAGATCAGATTGGCCTGAAAATAGCGAGATTTTAATAAAAAAAAAAGTTGGGGTCCTTTTTTATCTGCCTTCTGATTTCTAAGCCTTTAAGATGCACTTGCTTCACATTTTCAAGCTATTTTTCCTGAAATAGCAAGGGTTTTCTTTTTTTTTTTTTTAAAGCTGAAATTTTCACCTAATCCATAAGCTGGAGCTTTAAGGAAAAAAAAATACTAAATATTGAGAGACTTGTGATAAAATTGCCAGAGTTAGTGAAACACTATTTTAGCCCCACAATACCCCAATATTATCATCCTTGACTTCAATGGGAGCAGGACTGGGACTCAGATCAGTAGCAGAACTCGGAAGAGAACCCAATACGCTTGTCTTTTCATTTTCTGCTCTAATCACTGCACTTCTGTTTAGTTTCCAAATTAAGCCCTGAACTAATAAGGTGCAGATTTCACTGAATTTGGCCCTTAGAGTCCACCCCTCATTTCAAGTTAAAGCATATATGTGATATGATCATATTCTGCACCTTTTCTGCTTTGTAGCTCTTAGACTAAGATTCCTAAGAAGAGAGAGAAATTCTCACCTCTGTGCATTACTATATGTCAGGCTAAGTCTGGTTCTTATTCATCTTCTGATTTTCCATTTTAAACCCTTCTTTACAAATTGATTCTCTTTCTGGCAACAATTTATTATACAATACAACGATCCATCCACCCACCCACATAGGTTTGCAATCCTCCACTCCACAGACCTAGACTGACCCAATGGAGCTATTTCTTTGTCTAAGTCAGGCGCGGGCAAACTCTTTGGCCTGAGGACCACATCAGGTTTTGGAAATTGTATGGTGGGCCGGTTAGGGGAGGCTGTGCCTCCCCAAACAGCCAGGCGTGGCCCAGCTCGGCCCTGCTCCCTATTTGACCCTCCGTGCTTCTGCCGCGCGGGTGGAGCCAGCCATGCCACCGCGCAGCACAGAACACTGGGTCAGGCCGGGCCCTGCAGCTGCACTGCCCCAGAAGCTCACAGCCCCGCCACTCAGAGCATTGTGCTGGTGATGCAGTGAGCTGAGGCTGCCGGGGGGCGGGGGAGTAGACCAGGGGAAGGGCTGGGGGCCGGCCTCCCGGGCCAGGAGCTCAGGGGCCGTAGCTTGTCTACCTCTGGTCTAGGTTAATCATATTTACAGGTCACATTTTTCATAGGATTACAATTCACATTCGCAATATTTTATTCATTTGGCATTTTTACCATGATTCTAAAATAGCCAAATACTGGGCAGCCACTATAATAATTAAAAGAACCTATGAGACTTGAGTCACTGAACGATGTGCTCACAATAATATGACAAGTAGCAGAAGTAAAATATGGGTCAGCCATGCAGCAGGTCACTGATACAATAGCACTCAATCAATATACTACCACTCCAGCCTGAGGGATTCTTGCTTCGTTTATCTCATTGTTAGAAATGCTGGTTGAGTTGATGTTTTATTTCTGTTGGGGATCCTTCACCATTAATACTTAGATGTCTTCACTAACAGCTTTCCCTTGTAGACTTTAACCTACTGTTCCATTCAAATGGCACTGTAATATTTATACTTCATTGCTCTGGATCTCAAGGGCCAAATTCATTTCTAGTGTAATTCCAAGAAAGTCAATGGAGTTACACTGGGGATATATGTTTCCTACAGCAAACTCTGTAATACTAAGGACTGAAGCTTGCCTGCATTCCAAGGGACCCAGCTATTTATTATTAATAAATACACATAGCTGTGAATATTAGAAATTGTTCACTGCATGAGCTCACAAAAAGTAGAACTGTTGATAAGCATCCTTTAGGTAAAGCGAAAAAGGTGGCCAATAGGCTAGGTATCCAGCCCTATATCTGGCATTTGGGCCGCACTCTGGACACCTGTGCTTTGGAATTATGCAGTGTTCTTCTTTCCTGTTACATAGTGATGCCCCCATGACTCCATTTTACGTTAGAATGATCTTGTTATTTTTCTCCACCTCTATACAAGGACAGAAAAAACCACTAAGAGCACAAATGGAGGCTAATAGCGTACGAAGAATGGTAATTAGTTTCCACGTGTCAAATGCAATGTAAAATAAAATAAACTTCAGTGTGTTCTGTCATTAAACAAAGACACCCAAAAAGGGCTAGTCTTCAAGAACCAGTCTGTTTTGAGGGTGGTTGTCCATTCATGTATCACTGTGATAGCAGCTGATGCTAGAGAACAGGTTGTTACACAAGAGGATCAGCTTTTTCAGACAGGCACTCTTGTTCCGTCCCCCAAAAACTAGAGATTTCATTATTACTAATTTTGTTGGAAAACATTTCTGGACATATCTGGCTAATGATGTTCCCTAAACCTCATAAAAAAGAAGAGGATTAAGATATTAATAGTGCATTTCACTGCAAGTCTTCTTCATGCCTTGAAACACGCATTGTAAATCTTCTCTCTAATAGATTAATTGTATTATATTATTTTTTGCAGGAATACATTATTGCAGAGTTATGCTGCAGTATTACTGTTTGGGGTGGCTTCATCATATAATTTTCACAGCAGCTGGAAGTGTAATTAGCATAAAAACCAAATTGCCTCATTAAACATTCCTTTCTTGTAAGACGGGATACGTTTAACGGCCCTTTTCACAAATGTCCCATTAAAGCAATGTGTAGTGCTGGCAAGGGGGTTAGTAGAGTCTCAAAAAGCCTTTTGACTCCAGCTAGGCAAAGCTTGGTTCTTAACGCCAGGAAATATATTATGTAGCAGATTTCAAGAAGGCTCAAAGATGCTGCTATAGAGTGGAATAAACATCCATTTTCTTCAGAAACTCCCCTTTGGCAATTCATTCATAAAAATAGACTGATGCTACAAATTGTCCTCAGTGTGAAAGTCATAGCTGTATCCAGTCAGGCAGCCTTTGGCGGCGTTTCTGCAGGAGGTCCGCCCCAGTCCCGCGGATTCAGCGGTGGTTCTGCGGGAGGTCTGCCAGTCCCGTGCCTTCAGCGTACCTGCCGCCAAATTACTGCCAAAACCGTGGGACCGGTGGACCTCCCACAGAAACGCTGACAAAGGCGGCCTGACTACCGCCCTCACAGCGACCGGCAGGGCGCCCGCCATGCCTTGCCGCCCCAGGCAAGCGCTTGCTGCGCTGGTGCCTGGAGCCTCCCCTGGCTGTAACTTTTATGATTTTTAGTCCATTTGAAATGCCAAATTTAAAAATGATGCATAATTTTCAACTCCAAAACCACAGAAAATAGAGATGGAAAAGACCCAGTACATCATCTTGTACCCATATTGCAAAGCAGGATAATTTACTGCAGTACATTTTTGGATGTTAGTCTGTTTGCTTTGTTGAAAATGGTCTTTGATTTTAAAGTCTCCATGGAACTTGGGTCCAACAGGAATAAACAGGTGAGAGATCCAGTCTGTCCTTATTCACTCCCATAAAAACAATGGGTAAAATTTTCAAGAGTGGATTCTTAAAAACAACAACAAAAAACCCCAAAACAAAACAGTTTTTTGGTTATGGTCTAATTTTCAAAAGGTGCTGAGCACTTGCAACTGCCAGTGCCATCAGATAAAATTGTGTGGGTGCGTAACATCTCTGCAAATCAGTTCCATTACCTAGCACCCAAAAATGGAGGCACCCAAAATTAAAGGCCACTTTTGCAAATCTGGGCCTTTTCATCCAATACCTTTGCTTTCTACATCCCTGGAAAGACTGAAAAAGATCTTGGGTTCCTCTATCCTCATTTTAGTTCTGCATGAGTGACTCTAACACTCCACACAGTTCTGACTGTAGAATCAGAGGTATCTTGGCTGCGTATCACCTGGCTTCAAATATGTTAGCAGAATGTTTTGTACAGACTCTTAAAATGATCAATCAAGAGTGAGGACAGACCCCTTAAACACTGCATTGCACACTTTTTTCCAATCACACACATTAGCCTACACTACAGAGGAAACTTCAGCAGAACAACTTCTTAAATGCCAATTAAGAATTACATTTAATTTGATTAGATCAGATTTAAGCAAAATCATTAGATGAAAAAGAGTACAGAGTAAGAAACCCACAAAACAACAATGCTTGGTTTTTATGCCAAGGCCACAAGGTACTGGTTTGAAATTACAGGGAGGGAAGGAAGGAAGGAAAACAATATTATAATTAAAATATTAGTACAAGTGTCATATGTGTTTGAAGTATATGGAGAAATGATGAAGAGACATGTTGGCCAGTTGTTATGAGATGAAATTTCAGGGAAAGAGAATGGAACCATATAGTTGATTGAAACTAGGACTTATTTTTCTTAACTAGCAAAGTGATAGCAGTGCAAATATTGTCCAAACTGAATCTGCAAAGGCAGCAAAGAAGGAACTTAAGGAGTAAGCATCAACTTTCTCACAGATACACTTAGAACTGTAGCCTTTCACAAGACTACATTTATCATTTTACAAATGGCACTGTGGGATGAGGATCTGTCAGAACCATGGCAATACTGTCTAGTTACTAGTTAAAGACTGGAAGATATTGAAATGCAGAGTTCAAAAGATTAGCCAGTTGCAGAGGGGTCTGGTTAGAGGTAACCAACTATTGGGATAAAGTGAGCTTGATATAACATATAAACAATGGTCCCTCTCACTGGGCTGACTTTATTAGTTTCTTACTTGATTCTAATTATCCAATTAAAGCCTTTACATTTAAATTAATGCACGTTATTAAATTAAAAAACACATTGGCCAACTGGATTTTGGGAGACAACTTAAATAATCCAATTGACTTGAATCATATTTTGTAGAACAATTTTTTTCTGGTCTGGAAGACTAAACGCCAAGTTTCAGAAATGAAAAAAAATAGCAAGTGATCATTTAAATAAAGACTGTATCATAGTGCATCCACACAAGGGGGCCAAATTAAGGTAGTAACAGGCATAATCCAGCAGAGGAACTTTGTCAGAGGGGAGAAGATTCATTGTTGGCTTCTTTTGCCATGAGTAAGGATTGATTCTGTCACGGTGGTCACAGATTCCGTGACTTCCTCCGCTTCAGCCGGCTGCAGCAGTAGGGCAGAAGCACCTGTAAGCCCCCACTCAGGAGTACAGGAGCAGTGGCTCCCTGGGGGCCGAAGCAGCGTCAGGAATGGGGCAGCTACCTGGGGACCAGCGCAGGAGCAGCAGCCCCCGGGGGCTGGAAGTCAGCCCCCCAGCAGGACTCCAACAGTTAATCCCCCCACAGGATATTTTAAATAAAAAAAAGTCAAGGACAGGCTTCCATTAATTTTTGTTTATTGCTCTTGACCTATCTATCACTTTTAGTAAAAATATCTGACAAAAATCTTAATCTTAGCCATCAGTTAGACTGCTTCTTATAAATTAAAAGAAACAGCCCCATCAAGTGTTACAATTTTGCCATTTAGAATTTTATTATGTTCCCAGCAGGCCCGATGGGTGGGGGGAAGGAGGAGGAAGCCAGTACAAATTACCGGGCCCGGTGGTCTGGAAGGGTGCCTGGGGCCCAGCTTCGTCAGCCCTGTTTAGCTGGTCCGCCCTTGCTAGGGGGCCTGAAAAATGTTTTTCACCAGGGCCTGAACCCGCTCTTGGTGGCCCTGGTTCCCAGCTATGGCTGCCAACTGTATCCAACTGCTGACTGCTGCCAAAGGCCTTCAATCCTCATGGTAATTAAAGGTTATAGTGCTTTCTGGAGAAGATGAAGCTTTTGATAAATTGTTTAAACTTTATTTTATTTTTTAAAACTTTTATTTGTGCTGTAGTTTAAAGTGTGGCCGAGTCTAATTTTGTGTTATAAAACTTTCTAGTATGGCTCTGAACATAAATATTGATGTTCCAGCCTGGTAACAGTGTCTGTCAAAGAAATTCCAGTAGAAATTTCTACTGTAAAGGGTTTTATATCCCAGCTGTTGAAAACAATTTTGCTCTGGAAACAATTACACTTTTTTTTCCCTAAAACTTGCTGTATGTTGTTTTGAAAATCCCCTCAGCACTGTTCATTTTCAAACATGAGGTGCACGCAAATCAAATCCCATAGTCATAAATTTCAAGGCCAGATGGTACCATTGTGATAATTTAATTTGACTTTCTGTATAACACAGGGCATAGAACTTCCCAAAATAATTCCTACAACAGACCTTTTAGGGAAAAAAATATCCAATCATGATTTAAAAATAGTCAGTGATAGAGAATCCACCACAACACCTAGTAAATTGTTCCAATGATTAATTACTCTCACTTTTTAAAAGTTATGCCTTATTTCCAGTCTGAATTTGTCTAACTTCAATCTCCAACCATTGAATTACATCACACTGTTCTCTGCTAGACTGAAGAGCCCATTTTTAAATATTTGTTCCCAATGTAGATACTTATGAACCTTAATCAAGTCACCCACAACCTTCTCTTAGTTAAACTAAATAAAGCTCTTGGAGTCAATAATAAGGTGTGTTTTCTAATCCTTCAATCATTCTCATTGCTCTTCTGTAAACCCTCTCCAATTTATCACAGCCTTTGAACCGTGGACACCGGAATGGGAAATGTATTCCAGTAATCGGAGCACTAGTGCCAAATGAGAGGTAAAATAACCTATTTATAGTCCAGATTCCCCTGTTAATGCATCCAAGGATTGGCCATAGTATTGCACTGGGAGCTCATGTTCATTGGATTATTCACTATGACTCCCAAATCTTTTCAGAATCACTACTTCCCAGGATAGAGTCCCCCATCCTATCAGTATAGCCTACATTCTTTGTTCCTAGATGTATACGTTCACAATTAGCCATATTAAAAAATGTATGGTTTGCTTGAGCCCAGCTAACCAGATTGCTTTATGCCAGTGACTGATCTTCATTATTTATCGCTCCCCCAAATTTTGTATCATCTGCAAATGTGTATGTCATCTGAACTCCTGATCTGGATCCAGCACTTGATCAAAGAGTATGTTTGGGCCAATCTAATATTTACGCTTACAACAATGAATAATTTTAAAATGTGTTCTCTTTCACATTCACTTTAAACTATAGGAAGTGCAATGATGCCCACGGACGGGTTACCTGCAGGGAAAGAACCCGAGGCCTCTAGATCAAAAAACCACGAGCCTCTACTGCAGGGGTCGGCAACCTTTCAGAAGTGCCAAGTCTTCATTTATATACTCTAATTTAAGGTTTTGTGTGCCAGTAATACATTTTAACATTTTTAGAAGGTCTCTTTCTATAAGTCTATAATACATAACTAAACTATTGTTGTATAAAGTAAATAAGGTTTTTAGATATTTAAGAAGTTTCATTTAAAATTAAATTAAAATGCAAAGTCTCCCAGACCTTGGCAATCTGAGTGCCACTGAAAATCAGCTTGGCGTGCCAGAGGTTGCCTATCCCTGGCTCTACCGCTTAGCTAAAGGGCCAGGTACATTAGCACAGAGGCAGTAGCAGATTCATAAACTGTTGTGTATGGTCCAGGCACTAGGAGGAGACAAACAGCCACAGTGTGTGTGCAGGGATTACAGAAACATATAAACCTGCTTCACCTTCGATTCCTGGAGACACCTTAGCAATGAAGATAGAGATCATGAAATGATAAGCACCACAAGGTGAATATTGGTGTATTAAGATACGCCACATGTAAGAAACATATCTCAAGCTAGGGCTTCTCTAATTATTTAATCCTATCACGAATCAGTTAACAAAACCTTTTCTTTCTAAATAAAGTAACTTTTCTTTATTGTGCTTTTAAACATATTTTGAGGGATCTCAGCTCTCTGGCTGGGAATTCTTTGGCATGGAGTTTTAAATCTAAATAATCAAAATATAGGTATAAGTGATTAGCCTTGGGCACCTCCAACAGAGTCAAATCTTAGTCCTTAAAAATCAGTCCTTTCTTAGGCAAAACTTCCTTTAATCTCAATGGAAGCTAGAGCTGAGTAAGCGGACTTAAGAATTTGGTCCATAACAATCTATCACCAACTTGGAAACTGAAAACATTGGAATCTATTGCTGCAGCTAGAAGAGGCAGAGTAAAATATCTTTTTATAATTAGGGATTTTGTGAAAAGCTGGAGTGGATTACCCTAGGAAATTAATGGCATTTTTTTTAAAGTCACATTTATCAATGCACCAGAGACAGATAACCTATTATAATAGGAAGTTGCTTACTGGCTCTCATTATGCCATTTCATGTGTTTGTCTTTTGATTTACCATAAAAATTAAAGGGATCACCCTTGTGAGATTCATGGCATCAGACACTAGATCAGTCTCTCTTATCATCATCAATGGAGACTTAACTTGCGATGGCTTTCCTATTACGTATTGTCCTTTATTCTACAAAAAAAGAGAGCGAAATATATAAAATTTTACTGTGTTTTTATTCTCTGTGTGGTTACTAAAAGAGCTATGGGAGTCTCACAGAAATTGTGCTACAGAGAACTACAGTGATGACTGATAGAACATGAAGGGCAGGCCATTTGTTTTGCAAAATCATGTCACTTTGACAACTGTCAAGCCCCCCCCCCCCCCAAAAGATAGTCAGTCAGAGCAACACAGCCACTTATTCCAATTCATTTGTCTCTGCCCGTCAGACAGGCAGAACTTGTAAAGCCATGTAGCTGAAGAGTGGTTTTAGGTTCTCACCCGGCAAATCCTAACTTGTGCAATTACTCATACTCGTGAGAATTCCCTCTCAACTAAATACTGCTTGTTGGTGAGTAAGAACCACTGACACAAGTAAGGGTCTGCAGGATCAGAGTGCACAGTTAAGTCCTGTCTACACTATAAACTTTCACCATGTTGTAGACAGGGGAGGGGTCAAGTGTGATATCCAGAATCCCTGTTGGCACCTCAAAGTGCGAGATCCATAGTATTCTGTTTCTGGGTCTATCTTCATAAAGAGGTCTGAGGCGAAAATTCTTATTTTGCCACAGCCATCTCAAAATCATCATAGGGGCAGTGGGGAGAAGGTTCATAGATACAAAATGGAGAAGGTCTGAGCACAAATGCAGATCCACACTTCCCCAAAGTTAGTGTTTGGATCTGAGGTATTGGCTCAGTCCTCTCTCTGATACGAAAACATGCTTTTGCAATTTTCAATACCTTTTTATAAAAAATGTCCAAGAGTAGGAATCTGAGAATGGCTCAAGAAGGGATACTGGTCATTCCAGTCCAGTGGAATGAAGAATTTGTTATTATATCAGTTATATAAAAGTAAATTGTCTTAACTGCTTTTCCCCGGTTATTATTTTAATTCTTCATTATCTGTAAAAACCTTTACAACATTTGAAAGTAACTGCATTCTCCACTGATGTTCTCTCTTGATTTTACCAGTTATTCTGATCTCACTCCCTCTATGTTTCTCATAGAACAGAAGCCAACATGACTTCATTTGGTTTACTTATTTTTCTGAGCTTCACTAATATCAGAGTTTGCATACCCAGCTCTGGCAAGTTTTGGCATTTCAGAATTGTTTCATTGTTTTTTAATGCATCACACAAAAATGGGACTTAAAAAAAATGCCTAGCAACAAAGTGATACATCTTTTTAGAATTTGGAGGACATTTCCAACAAAGTTATAACATTTTTTAAGTTGATCACTATCTGTGCCTACTTTACTTATTAATGACCCTGTACTGTTTTCAGCCCATTTGAACAATTTAAAAACAGTCAACCAACGCACGTTTATTACCTGCAGAAGTGTGTTTGAACTTTTCACTCTTCTTCTTCCTCCATTTCCATGGCTTGAAAATCCTTCCTATATTGGCAAACTTACTTCTTCGCCTGATTGGAGGAGTGTGGGTGCCTGGTACTAGAGAGTCTGAACGCATTGCAGCCAGTCTTTCCACTTCGTCAGCTATTTTTCCCCAAGAGGAGGAAGAGGAGGAGGAGAAAAAGAAGAATGTGTTAATAACATTGTGTAGAATCACACAGATGGTCAACATTTTCATGGTTACAGATAGCAGTCAAATAATGTGACAAAGGTTTTGTTTATTTACAACTTTAAATGGAATCCAAGCCCTGTTACAAAGGTCAATATTAATAATATTAACAACAAATTAATTGGAGTAGATGCTTTGATTTTGGGTAATCCATCACCCAGCCAGTGTTGGCGAAGGAGCTTGAGAGAGATTTTTCTCCAGGGAGACTACAAAAGCACTGATTATTTTTGGTAGTGTTTCCACTCACAGTTTTGATGTTTATCAGGGAGAGAAAGAGAGGAGCAAAGGAACAACAAATTACTGTTTTAAGAGAAATATTGCAGCTCTTTACCACAGTGTATATGAAAGATTATTTGATAAGTAGTAAGGACTAAAAATTCCTTGGCGGCCATTACTGCCTCAGTTAACATCTCATTCTTTTCCCCTCCCATGCCTTTCTTTCAGCCAAGGAACACTGGAAATCAAACTGAACAACAACATCTGGCATCACAGTGATTATGAGTATGTTCTGAAATTTCTTTCCTTTAAACACAGAAGGTTTTGCAGTGAATTTCCTAGCATGGTCACAATTTACACTGAGTTTGTTGTGTTAAAGTATTTCTAATGCAGATTTTCAGAAGCTGAATAGTTGCAACAAGTAATCTTTATGTTGGTCAAAACTTAAAAAAAAAAAAAAAAAAATCTAAACTGCACTCACAACACATGCAAGTGAGTGCAAGAGTCAACTGTGAGTACAGCATTATACTGTTTTTGGTGCAAGATGATTAAACATATTTGCAAATTTTGGGGATATTTTTCATGCACAGTTATCTGTAGGGGACACTTTTACAGGCAAAACTTTATGCTGGTATTTTTTTAAAATTAATACATTGTGATCAAATTATCAGTATTTCACAAAAATTAGAGATGGATCTGAACCACATAGATCAGATCTAAACCTCCCCAAAATTTAAGGGCATTTGATTTAGGGTCCTTTTAAAATAAAATAAGGCAAGCAGAATAAAACTGCAATCAAATATGCTTTTCCAATATGAAAGGTGAAGTAACGGTTTCCCATCCTTCTGCCATTTTGCCCCTCTGCATCCCACTATGTTCCCCCAAGTTCTACAGTGCCTCAGTGGAAAGAGCAAAGCTTGGTCTTTCCCTCCATTTATGCTTTATAAAATACAGCCAAAGACCTGGATTTATGTCTCTCAGTCTAACTATAATTCCCATTAGCAGTTTTAAAAACACAAAAACAGTAGAATTATTCAATATCAACAAACTAAGAGCCAACCCAGGTTCTACAATCTGGCTGAGCTCTGCTCAGCACAGAGTGGGTGGAAGAGAAGATGGCGTCACAATTCCTTTATTCCCATGTCTCTGGTATCTGCAGCCAAGTGCCCCAATTGCCGTTTAGAGCAACTCAGTCCAATCTGTCTTTAGCCCATCCAAACGGCTCAATCCCTGTCTGTTTGCTCAGCCAGTGACAGTTTCCTCTCACCCACCCTGCTCCACATCAAATCTAAGTTTTCCCTCATCCCCACTAACACTTGACCCTCCCCATTTCCTCCCGGCTCTGTGGCCCAATCTATTTCCAACACTGTTGACCCTCTTTCCCCCCCCCAGTTCAGCTCTTGTCCCCTTCTTCATACAAGTAAGGCTGTTTTCTCATCCATGCTGCTGGGGTATCAGTGGGGAATGGGGGACAGGGAGTAACTGAGAGGACAGGAGCCACAAGTTCCCTACTGTCAGTTCCTGTGTATGGTGCCATCACAATCCCCCTGCATCTGGGAGCAGCAATTGTAGGCAAAGTCCTGCTCAGCCCCTGAAGCCCTGGGCTGGAGCACACTCAGTTGTTCTGTAGGGATGGTACATATGCAGTCCAAGTCAGCAGGGAGGAGCTGTGAGGGGAGGGAGCATGCTCAGTGCTGACAGGATCTCTGTAGATTTTGGCTGTCAAATTCTAATAATAATGTAACAATTCTAATATTCTAATAGTATTTTTCTAAAATCTTCTTCTCAGAAATGCCTGAATGGCTTTTGTTTAAAACTTTCCTAAGGGTGTGATAGGGGGAGAGAAGAAAAAGGGAAGATTCAGCCTGAGGCAGACAGTCGTCATGGAAAATTTCAGCCCAAATGGTTTAAATCTGGCAAAGTTAAAGCAATTGGAAACAGTGTCTTGTAATAAAAGCAACCTTAAGTACAGGTGGTGCTGCCTATATACACAGACTGCCCACCTAGATATTTTGAAGGATATGGTAGGTGGGGAGCTATTTTTCCTTTTTGAAATATACAGAACAAGTTTCCTTTTAGCTACAAACACAGCTTGTTTTTCTACCCTAATTAAATGAATCAGTCTTGGGGGGGGGGTATTTAAATTACAGGAAAAAAATAGCTCACAAACTTGAACTAGCTTTCCAAGACTCCCAAAATAGTTTGAAAGTTTCAAACTCCATGATACTTTCTAATCCCCAGCTCTGTCTGCATTTCTACAATGTTTTTCTACTGAAGCACATAAGTTTAATCAATTTATTGTGAAAAAAATAAGTCACTGATTCTTTTTAAAAAAATCTCATCGAGTATAAAATGTGGCACATATGTTCCTCATTACACCAAGCTATTATAACAAAAGCTCAAGTGGGGAAAAGAAATTGGAGTTAGGCGTATGTTTCACTGTGCTTTGCTGAAAAAGCAGAAAAGTGCAGGCTGGAGGAGCACAGTAATCTACTTTGGAGGAGGTGAGGGTGCTTATGAGAACATTTGCTTTGCCACAAAGGCAGAGAAAGAAAAGGTAGCCTGGTTAAGGCATGTGGCTCTTCACAGGATGGCACACAGAGCTGACTGCCTAGAGAAATGCTCAGTGTGATCTGGTGCCAGATACAAAGCCTGGGGATTGCTGAATCAAGGCTAGAAATTGCATGGTTGTGCAAAGCAAATCTGTGAGAGGAACAAAGAAGAAACCAGAAAACTCCTTATACCCTCTGACTTCACTGGAAGTTGCTCTGTTTTGAAGAACAAAATGCTTTTCACTTTCCATTCAGGAAATCATGAATCAAAGGAAACCCTCCCCCACCCTCCTTTTTTTTTTTTTTTTAAAAAGTGCCCGGCGCTAAGGCACATCTAACCGACCATGCCCTGACTCAATGTTTTCCACTGCTGTGGCTTTTAAGAGCTTCTACTAAAGAGATGGGCAGGTCTCTGGACACCACTGTGATACTTGACTGGAAATTGTGGAGAGTGTAAAAGCATTCTGCTGAACCAACTGGGAAGGACACCGGGAGGCTTCTTACTCAGCCTGACTTTCACAATGAAAACACACAGCTGTGTGACAAACAAAACTGCAAATGAACTCAAAATAAATCCCTCCAACCCACCTCCCCACACTCTCCTGGGGTCCTCAATGAGCCACAATTACTGCTACAAATCACTATTGATTTCTAAATTGCACCAGAGTTGCAGTACTCCCTCTTTGTAAAACTACTCTAATTTGGGGCATCACTAAGGCCATGGCTAGTCCTGTTTGAATTGATATCTATTATAGATCTCCTCTCTTCAGGATACACAGGCTCTTTGTAAGTTACAGAATGTGCTTTTCTCCCCTTAAGAACACTTCCTCTTTTAGGGCCAATTCCTAAGGGTCTATACGCAAGCAACTCTCTCACAGAAGTCAAAGGGAAATTACCCAAGTAAAGATTGGGTCCATAAAGAACTAGAAATTGTCACAGAGTGTCAAAACCATTTCCATATTTTGATTTTCTTTCATTGAATTTCAGTATCTTGTCTCATGCAGAACTATGTTCCAGGAGTCCTGCTGTGCATCCCATCAGCCAGGAGCTCTTCTCCTCCATCCTTTCCAAATAAACACAGGCGTGAACTAATGCAAGTAACAGCACTTCTCTCTCTCTCTCTCTCTCTTTTTTTAAAAAAAGTCTACTTCACATTTCATGAAATGTACTTTTGGAAGTATTAATAACTCAAATATCATGATCACTGTAGAGGAATGACTGAATTAGAACCATATACACTACAGTCTTCCTAAAAAAAAAAAAGGAGTAAAGATAAGAGAGAGTAAAAGCCATTCCTGTTTTCTGGCGTCTCTTTTGCTTCAATTAGCCATGTTCCTGCTGCCTTTTTGGCTTCTCATGATTGACTAGCTGTGGGCTTTGACACCCACTAATGACAGCAGGCTTTGTAGGCGGGTTTCACACTCCTCCTGTTCCCAAAGAAGGTGGTGCTTTCAAGACTGTAAACTAAGCCAGACTTACATATTTATTGCCTTTGGGAGAGAAAAGCAGGTCAGTGCTTACCAGTTTGCTATACTGATACTGTTAAACTGCTGTGCGTTTTGGGGCCTTTCATCTCAATATTGCAATTTTGTCCTTTGACTGGTACAACAAATCCAAGATGATGTTTATAACCATCACCATAACGATAAATTTTCAGCACGTAGAAGTGGTGTTCACCTTATATTCCAAGAATGTGAAGCACACAATATTGTTGGTGAATGGGACACCACATGAACTGAAATACACATACGTTTGACACATAGGCTCTTCCTGAACAAATGGAAAGACACTGCGAGATTTCAACATTACTTGAAACTAGAGCAGGAGGATGACCCACTTCCCACTCATCATCTTCCTCTTCTCCTGCAAGGCATTAGTGAGATGACAAGACTAAATGAAAATAACAGTTATTTACCTTTCTGTAACTGTTGTTCTTTGAGATGTGTTGCTCATATTTATTTCAGTTAGGTTTGTGCACACATCGCATGCACGGAAGTCGGAAACTTTTACCCTAGCAGCTACCTGTAGGGCTGGCTGGGGAGCCCCCTGGAGTGGTGCCGATATGGCGTTCTATATAAGACTTTGCCGGCCCGACCCTACTTCAGTTCCTTCTTGCTGGCTACTCCAACAGAGGGGAAGGTGTGTTGGGGGGAAATGAAATAGATATGAGAAATCACTTGAAGAAAAACAGTTACAGAAAGGTAAGTAACTGTTTTTCTTCAAGTGATTGCTCATATCAATTCCAGTTAGGTGACTCCCAAGCCTTACCTTGGAGGTGCGGTCAGAGTCAAGGAACCGCAGATTGAAGAATCGCTTGGCCAAAGGCCACATCATCCCAAGAGTGCTGAACGATGGCATAGTGGGATGTGAAGGTGTGCACCAAGGCCCACGTGGCAGTCCTGCAGATTTCCTGGAGGGGAATGTGTGCCAGAAAGGCAGCTGACGATGCCTGAGCTCTTGTGGAGTGAGCTGCGACAGCAGGCGGAGGGACATTTGCCAAGTTGTAGCAAGTATGAATACACCTGGTGATCTGCAAAGATATTCGCTGAGAGGAAACCAGAGTGCCTTTCATCTGCTCCACGATGGTGATAAATAACTGGGTTGTTTTATGGAAGGGCTTTCTTCAGTCTATAAAGAAGGCAAATGCCCCTCTAAATGTCCAGAGAATGGAGGTGCTGTTCATGAAGGTCAGCATGTGGTTTTGGGTAGAAAACTGGCAGGAAGATATTCTGATTCACATGGAAACAGGACACCACTTTTGGCAGAAAAGCTGGGTGAGGTCTTAGTTGAACTTTATCTTTATGAAAAATGCTTTAGGGCGGTTCACACGTGAGAGTGATGTGTGGAAGTGATGGCCACTAGGAAGGCAACTTTCCAGGAGACACAGAGGAGTGAGCAGGAGGACAGCGGCTCGAAACGGGGGCCCACAAGGCAGGAAAGGATCAAGTTAAAGTCCCATGCAGGCACAGGTGGCTTTGTTGGGGGGTGAATTTTTTCCAAGCCTTTGAGGAAATGCCTCATGACCGGATGCGCAAACAGCGAGCGCCCGGTCGCGCCTGGGAGGAATGCAGAGATGGCTGCAAGGTGAACGTTAAGGGATCCAAAGGCTAGGGGCTGGTCCTTCATGAACATCAGGTAGTCCAAGATGCAAGGGATTGAAGCCTGGAGCAGGGGCACCTGCTGCTGATCACACCAGCAGGAAAACCTCTTCCGCTTAGCCTCGTAGGTAAGCCTAGTCGACGGCTTCCAACTTTCCAGGAGCTTCCACCTTACCGAGTCTGAACAGGCGTGTTCAGCCTGGCTCAGCCATGGATCCTCCAGGCTGTGAGGTGGAGCGACTGAAGGTCCAGGTGTAGGAGACAACCATGGTTCTGTGAGATGAGGTCGGGGCTGAGAAGTAGGCATAGGGGAGCTCGAATTGAGAGGTCCACTAGGACCAGGTACCAACACTGATGCGGCCAGGCAGGGGCCATTAGTATGACATCCGCCTTGTCCTGGCAGACCTTGAGGAGCACTTTGTGGACCACAGGAATGGTGGGAAGGCATAAAGCAGTTGGTCCGACCACATGATCAGGAAGGTGTCAGCTATCAAGCCCGGGCTGCGACCCCAGAAGGGACAGAAGGCTGGGCACTTCCTGTTGATCCACGAAGCGAACAAGTGGACTTGGGGAAACCCCCAGATGTGGAAAACAGAGTGAACAAATGTCTGAGTGCATCAACCATTCGTGTGTGAAGAAACGCCTACTCAAACTGTCCGACAATACAGTCTGGACACCTGGCAGGTACGAGACCTCAAGGGTGATGATGTGGGCTAAACAGAATTCCCACAGAAGGAGGGCTTCTGGGCAGAGTGGTGATGACCGCGCTCTGCCTTGTTTATTCAGATAGAACATGGCCGTGGTGTTGTCCATTAGGACTACTATGCAGTGGCCTTGTAAATGAGGAAGGAATGCTTGGCACACAAGGCGAATAGCCCTGAGCTCTTTGATATTGATGTGTAAATGACAGCTTGGTTTTGTGTCATAAGCCTTGTGTTGCCAGGCTCCCGAGGTGGGCCCCCCATCCCAGGGAAGATGCATCTGTAATCAGGGTCAGGGTGGGTTGAGGGGGATGGAACGGGACCCCAGCACCCACCATACGGGGATCCAGCCACAAGCGTAGGGAGTCGAGTGTGCAATTTGGGACTGCAAGCACCATATCTAGAATGTCATGGCCAGTCGATAAGCTGACGCCAACCACGTCTGCAAAGGCCTGAGTCGTAACCTGGCGTGTTGCACCACATAGGTACAGGATGCCATGTGACCCAGCAACCTGAGACACTGCTTTGCTGTGGTGGTGGGAAACTTGCAGAGGCTGGTAATTATGCTTGCTATAGCCAGATGCCAGGCGTCCGGGAGGAAAGCCCTCACTTGGTTTGTATCCAGGACTGCCCTGATGAACTCTACTGTTTGAGTAGGGGAGAGGACAGATTTGCTGATGTTCAGCATGATGCCCAAGCAACTGAATGTGTCCATGATCAGTTGTACTTGAGACCGGACTTGTTGGTGAGACCGGTCCCGTATAAGCCAGTCGTTGTGGTATGGGAAGGCGTGCACATTGTGTTGGTGAAGAAAAGCTGCCACGACCGCCATGCACTTGATGTGAGGGGATGTGCACAAGCCGAATGGGAGAGCTGTGAACTGATAGTGCGCCTTGCTCACCATGAAACGGAGGAAACGTCTGTGAGGTGGAGTAATTGAAATGTGAAAGTACGTGTCTTTCATATCGAGGGCGGCATACCATTTTCCCATATCGTGGGGGAATAGTGGCTAAGGAGACCATGAGGAACTTCAGGTTGACAATGTGCTTGTTGAGCTCCCTGAGGTCCAGAATGTGTCTTAGGCCTCCCTTTGCCTTAGGGACAAGGAAATAATGGGAGTAGAAACCCTTGCCCCTGAGGCACTTCCTCCACTGCCCCTAGGGCAAGGAGGGATTGTACCTTCTGGGCGAGGAGCTGCTCATGAGAAGGGTCCCTGAAGAGGGATGGGGAAGGAGGGTGGGATGGAGCAGAAGTGAATACACTATCCCGTCTGCACCGTGCGGAGGACCCAAAGGTCCGATGTAATATGGGACCAGGCATGGTAGAAATGGGATCGACGGTTCAGAAAGGGATAATTGTTTGAGGTGTGAGCTGGTAGTCTGTCCTCGAGCGCACCTTCAAAATGGACGCTTAGGACCCAGAGGTGGCTTGGATCGTCCTTGACCTGTCTGGAGGGGGGACATGACAGTCTACACCGAGAGTACCTGCTTCTCTGACGGGAGAAGTCCTGCCTGGGTCTAGGTGGGAAGGGGTGTTGCTGGGTGGTCTGGGGTTTAAATGGCTCTCTTTCGTTAGCTGGGGTATGCATGCCCAAGGATTTAGTACTGTTTCTTGTGTCCTTTAAAAGGTATGTAGGCGGGAATCGGTTTGCTCTGCAAACAGGCCCTGACCATGAAAGGGGAGATCTTCCACAGGCGGAAGTCCCGAAGACTGGAGCCAAGCATTCCACCGCATGGCGATGCCGGATGCCAGAGTGCGTGCAGCCGTGTCCACTGCATCGAGGGAACGCTGAAGGGAGGTTCGAATTTTCCCTCCTCAGCAATGGCCCCCAGTTCCATACGAGCTTCTGCTAGGAGTAGGTTTTGGAACTTAAGGACTGCAGACCAAGAATTAAAATTGTATCTACTGAGGATCGCCAGCTGGTTTGCGATCCGTAGCGAGACCACCAGTAGAATAAGCTTTTCCTCTGAAAAGGTCCAGCCTTTTGGCATCCATTGATTTAGGAGTGAGCCCTTGTTGGCCTTGTCTTTCTTTTGCATTCACTGTGTCCACCACAAGTGAGCATGGGGCGGGGTGGATGAAAAGGTATTCGTATCCCCTGGTGGGGACAAAGTATTTTCTTTCCACCCCTTTGGCTCTTGGGGGAATGGAGGCCGGGGTTTGCCAGAGATTTTTGGCATTGGTTTGAATAGTTTTATTCATGAAGAGGGCCATCCTAGAAGGCCCTTCTGGGCCTAAAATGTTCACCACAGGATCCCCCTCCTCCACAACCTCCTCAACTTGGAGGTTCATATTAAAGGCTACACGCCTAAGCAGTTCTTGTAGGACCTAAAGTCCATCGGAGGTGGACCAGATGTGGACATGCGAGCCACAGCCTCATCAGGGGAGGATGAAGATGACTCCACCGGCAGAGCCGGGACAGATGTGGCTCCTTGGTCAGCTGTGGGTAGCTCTTCCTGGGCACCTGGGGTAACCCCTACCATGGGTACTGACTCCGCAGATTGCTCTGGGTCTGGAGGGGGGCGGCTGAGGGTCTCCTTAGGAGGCCCTGTGTCCGAGTGTGACGACAGCCAGGCAAGCGGGGGGATGGGGGAACCTGGGCCTGATGATATGCCCAGGGGGTCCAAAATTGCCACTGAGGTTGCCAGTTGGGCGCCAGGGGTCATGACTGAGGCTTCCTGGACCTGACTGGGGAATGTCTAAAACCCCTGAATCTCTCCCTAATCTGTCAGGAAGGGATTGAGATCGTGACAGCCAAAGAGGAGCGGTGCGCGAATGGAGCACGGGGGGGCACCGAGTCCCTTGACAGATGAGGGTCATATGGAGATCGGAGTCGTAGAGCTGATCATGACCGTGACCGACGTCGTGTTGGAGAGCGGTGCTGTGCCAGGGTGCGGTGCCACAATGAGGATCGGCAGCATGATGAGGCTTGGTGATGAGTCGCGGGCCGGTGCCGTGGTGACAACGATGCGGAGATCGGTGCTCTGAACGGCATCGGTCCAAACAGTGCTGCAAGGTTGCTGAACATAACCTGGACCTCGAGCGGGACCATGTTCCAGCAGTCGACAGCGACCTCAAGTGTGAACGGCTCCTGGATCAGGGCTGTGGGACCAGCGCCACAAGTCTAACCAGTGTCGTGAGTCAGACTAGTACCTGGAGCAGTGCTGGGACTCTGAATGATGCCGAGACTCAGAGCAGCATGGAGATACTGGTCTGACGGCTGACACTCTGAACATCACTGGTTTGTCCTTGGATGGCACTGGGACCTAGGCTGGAGCCGGTGCTTGGATTGTGGACACTGGTGCTGTCATTTCAATGAGCCATCTGGCAGCCTCAAAGGTATCTAGAGTGGAAAGCAATGTAACCTCTTCACTTGCGCAGTCCCTTGCGCGGGGCTGGCATGAGGAGACCAAGGCCTAGCGGTCTTGTCAGGCTTAGAGACCTGCTCTGACTCTTGCTCAATTGGGGCCGGAGCGACCGCTTCGGCCCTAATAGAGGGTCCTCCCAAGGCTTGCTTCTTTCGAGTGACTGGGGAGTAGGAACGGTGCCAGGGTGAGCATCTCTGGGGCCTGGGAGATCATCGGTCTCAAGGTGGACACGGGATCCTCTGCGGTGCCGTGGCCAGTAACACTGGGGGATCACTGCGCACCTAGGCACTCGGTCCCACGTCTTGAGAGAGATGCAATGTGGACTCCATGAGGAGTTGCTTGAGTCAGATTTCCCTCTCTTTTCTTGTTCGGGGCTTGAATGCCTTACAGATTTTACACTTGTCAGCTTGATGGCCTTTCCCCAGACACCTAAGGCAGGGGTCGTGGGGATCGCCCGTAGGCATGGGCTTGTTGCAAGAAGTGCAAGGTTTGAAGCCCTGAGACAGCATGCCCCAGAGTCCCGCAAGGCAGTCATTGAATGCAAAAAACTGCCCTCAACGACTAAACTACATTTAACAGTAAGATAACTATCAACGATTAACTACTAAGAGAAAGCTAGGGATTAGTGGAGCACTTGAGAAACAAGAGACCACTGTTCCAACAATTGTCACGGGTGGCAAGAAGTGAAGTGAAGTGGGGTTAGGCTGGCAGGGTCTTATATAGAACGCCATATTGGTGCCACTCCACAGGGCTCCCCAGCCGGCCCAACGGGTAGCTGCTAGAGAAAAAAAGTTTCTGACTTCCATGCACGCAGTGCGTGCACACACCTAACTGGAATTGATATGAGCAATCACTCGAAGAACAGTGTTTCACAAGTATCTGCTGATAATAGTGTTGCCAACTCAGGATTTTAAATCACAAATCTAGCAAAACTTGGTATTCTTCATAAAGTTCCAGATCATGGGACTAGGTGAGAATCTCAGGTTCTATTAAAAAAAGTTTCTAGTCCTCATGGCTATAGAGAAAAAACTTGAAAACCCGACTATAATGCTCCCCCAAAGATTAAAAGCTAATCAAAAGAACCACAAATGTACCATTTTGTCCCATGATATTGAAGACAATCTCGTGTTATTTTGGGTCATGACTCATGATTTTTCAATACGTGAGTTGGCAATATGATGTAGAAGCACCACAGATGCTACACGGCTGGGTAAGTAGAATAGTCAGGACAAAGAACTGTTTCCAAAACAGTTCCCTAGTCCTGTAGGTGCATCAGTGAAGCCCAGGAGATAAAAAAGGACTGAAAAGCTTGTATTACACGCTTCTGAGTTTTCTGTCTCGTTCAGTGCAAAGTCTTTCTGCATGTCTATTGGCCCCACCCCCTCTGAAAATCAGCTGGATGCTGCGGTGACCTACTTCCAAAGCTCTGGGAGTTGCAAAACACGGATCAATGACCCTCAAAAATGGTAAGCAGCCCCATTTTTGGTTGGGAGATGTCTAGGTGGGCATCACACCAATTGCTGAGATAAAGACTATCCCAGATTTCATTTTAAAAATCAATATGGTTGCATCTCTGTATTCAGGTACAGAGAACTACATCACAGCAGATTTTCAGCCATTCAGCTATCAGGTCATGCACACCAATCCCTTTGCATCAAACAGCAGCTTCTTCTTCAGTAACTCCACTAGTACTTTATCTAACCTCATTTATGCAGTTTGCAATGCTGTTGTAGCCATGTTGGTCCCAGGATAGGAGAGAAACAAGGTGGGTGAGGTAATATCTTTTACTGGACCAAAAGAGACAAGCTTTTGAGCTCCACAGAGCTCTTCTTCAGGTCCTGACTTTAACTACAGGACCTTAAATACGTGAGAACAGTAACAACAAAATAATAAAGTTGTCAGTTTGTTTACAAGCTACATCTAATCTCACTTCATTCTTAGGTTCAGTCTCTAACCAATTTCAGCTGCAATTGCTTCTAGCTGTCAAGACTTCTTTTGCACTCTAGATCCAGAATGTTCCAGAACTTAAACTACACACACAGTCAGTTCTTAAAAGCTCCATACACCCCAAAACTCAGTGGTGTTATTGTGAAAGTACACCCCTTTTCAGACTGTCTTCAGAGAATCCAACCAACATTATAATCACCAGTAACAACCACCATAACTGTTGAAACTTTTTTTTGTTCTCTTTATCCGAATTTGATTTTAAATCTAATTTCAGATTATCTCATTTTTCCTTATTCTGTAGGAAAGCTGGTCCTTTCCTGTTAACACCTAGGGTGACCAGATGTCCCAATTTTATAGGGATAGTCCCAATGTTTGGGGCTGTGTCTTATATAGATGCCCATTACCCCCCACCCCGTCCTGATTTTTCACATTTGCTGTCTGGTGGCCCTATTAAAACCTGATATTTTTGTAGTGTTATTGCCCTTTAATTTCCTTTTCTTCAGAAATTAAGTTCTACTGGTCCTCCCCCTTCTAGTCCCTTTATTATTTTCGATGGCCATTTGAACCTTTTTTAAGGCTTTTCAGTGTCTGTTTTACAAGGACAGGCCCAATGCTTCATGCAGTATTCCAAGCACCTGTTTAACAAGATTGGATTATTATTACCTCATTTGCTTTCTAAGAAATCCTAGTAAAAATATGCTTTAGGATGGCATTTGCCATTTTTGCAGTGGCATTGAATTGTGAGTTCATATCCAGTTTATGATCCCCTATAAGGTCCACAGCCTCACTGCTCTGCATTGTAAGTAGCACTTGCTCATTTCTCTGATGATGATGACGACTTCTCTCTAGGTGTACTACTTTACATTTTAACTGCAAACAGAATCTCATCTCATTTACCCATCTCGATACACTTGTCAGATCACACTGCAATTCTGATTTTTCCTGCATGGTGTTTATAATCCCTTTCTAAATTTTATATCATCTGCAGGTTTAATCAATGTGGCATATATACACATTTTCCTCTTGATTAAGGTATATAATTGAAAACTATAAGTTTACAGACTGAGCTGTGCAAGACCTCACTTCAGACCTCCCCCACCTTTTGAGGTTAAATTGTTAAGAATTTATGGCTGATTGCAACAGGTCAGACAATTTCTTTAAATCGACACTATGCTGCAGTGGATTTTATTGATACAAAATCATTCTAATCTCCAAGATTGTTTTTTTATTCATGTAGAATGGTTACTTTACTCACCAAGCCTGTAATGATAGAAAATAAAGATTATTAGGTTTGACTTATCTGAGCTATGCATTATCCACAATGTGACTTTCACTGCTCATCACATTCTTCACCACTGAAGTGTTAATCACGTATAGATTTTCTTCTTATTGGTCACAAAAACCTGCTATTGAAATTAGATCAAGTATTTGATAATTTTCTAGAGGTAAATTTGTCTAAAGCATCTAAATGAGTTAGGCCTTTAAGTCTCATTTTCAAAAAGTCATTGCAACTTAGGCTCCTAAATCACTATGAATCCCCTTTACCTTTCCTTATCTTTCTTAAGGCCCTCTTATAAAATCCTCCCTCACACAAGTAGGCCAACTGACATCAGTAAGACTACTTTGGGGCTCAATTAGCCACAAGAGGAGAGGAGTAAAGATTATCACCACACACCACCACCGTGTGCCAGCATTTGGGCTCCTAGATCTTAGGCCCAGGTCCCAGAAGAGAGCTCAGGGGCCTTATGAAAGATACCATCCCCATGAAGCAAGTGGCAAGACAGGGTGGGAGTAGGTTGAGCCATGACTCCACCCCCACACATGCTGACCAATGGAGCTGGCTGGTCATGCAGGAGGAACTGAAGAAGGATATGCTGCACCCTGCAAAGAGGTGCCACAAATTACTAACACTGCTACGGCAACCAGGAGGAATGCGGGATGTCTCTGAAGCATGATGCCTCTTGGTATTCCCCATGGAATGGTGCCTTCATGTGCAGTCCCTTACTCAAAGCTCTGTTAATGACCCAATTTAGTCCTTTGCACGTAAGCATTGCAGGATCAGACCCTTAGAAAGCACAGAAGCACTTTATTTCTATTACATGCAACCTACAAGTGGAACAGCATCAATTTGCAAAACACACTACTACAGATATATCCCCCAACCCTACTTATCACACTTAATATACTTTACACTCTGTGTCATGGCACTTCCCCCCCCTCTCATTTCCACACTATACTCTTATCTATGTTCAGCACCATTCAACCAAATGCCTTCAACACTTCAGGACACATGTAAATACAACCATAGTTTCTGAGACTGAAGGCAAGTGATCCACACAAACAATTCTTTTGGTCTTTCTTGATACCTAAGCTATTGGAAAGACAATGTTCATGGCAGGAAGTTCATAACACTATGCAGACTCAATCACTCTCTCTCAAAATAAATGTTAGCATTTACTTTGCAGTTGCCTATGAGAATAAGGTTCAATCCCACAACATCGAAAACAGCGAAGTAAAATCACATACACATAGGGTTCTCTCTGATCTAGGGCTCTGGTCTTAAATGAAATAGCCACAAGAAGTCATAAGCAAAAGATTTTCATTGGATTTTGAGATCATGTCCCTACATGATGGCAACTCCCATTGATGTAAATGGTGACTGGATTTGTGTAACTGAGGGAGGAATCAAGTCCCATAGCTATAATCTTGGGATAGTATCTCTTGATATTATTAGCTTGTTAGACCAGAGGAAGACAAGTCTCACTTTCATTTGAGTCGTGACCTGACTGATCAAAACTGGAGTTCAAGTTCATTAACCATAGTTGAAGTACCCTTTGATGCCCAAGGATGTGGAAGACAGATAAACCATAGCTTCCTTTAGGCAAATCTTCAAATGCTTAGGAATAACTTGTTTGGCAAGAAAAACAGAATTGGATTCCAAGATCATTCCATTCCTAAAATTTCCTTCAGTCGAGAATGAGGTACTTAATTTTTATCAAATATATTGTTTCTGTGAAAGACCAGTTACCAATTGCATTAAAACATCATCACTCAGGTGCTGGTATTAACTAAGTTCTCAGGGTCTGATTCTTGTCTGATAATGATGTAAATTGGGGAGTAATTCCACTGGATTACAATAATGCAAAGCTGGTGTGAGAAGACAAATCAGGTCCACAGATAGTGATGATACCGTTGATCAAAAACATGTTACCAATAATTGTATGTACCAGATTACAACTTCACCATTTATCATAATGATTCAGAAGGGCCAGATTCTGACACATACACGTTGAATAATACCTTGTTCTACAAATAGTTTAATTAAAAACTTCTTCTAGTGTGTAAAATCTGGCCTTTAATGAATGGACAACTAGCTTTGACTGTTGCCTATTTTGAGATGCTCTGATATATACCAAAATTGTGAGAGACTTCTTAGGAAACTCTTGGTCAACTAAAAGAAATATCTGACCCCCTTTTGCAGATGCTGTAAGTATGATTATCTAATAATAGTTTTTATAAAAAGGGGCCTTCTAAATCACAAATCCTTAGATTATTTAGAAAATCAGATGGGACTGTAATGTCAACCAAAAGCTGCAGTGTACAGACAATGCCACACCAGCCATTTAAAAAGAGGTACTTTTGATAATGAGAAAGGATTCCATAAATACCCTTTTTTAATATAGCTGTGCCACTGGGGTTTCCATCCAGTATGAAACTAGAGAAAAGCCTGTTGAGAGTCTTTGAGTTAAGTTTAGAGGTGAGAGCAACAAAGGTGATGTCGTGGTGGGCATCTGCTGTAGACCACCAGACTAGGAGGATGAGAGAGACGAGGCTTTCTTCGGACAACTAACAGAAGTTTCCAGATCACAGGCCCTGGTTCTCATGGGGGACTTCAATCACCCTGACATCTGCTGGGAGAGCAATACAGCAGTGCACAGACAATCCAGGAAGTTTTGGCGACAACTTCCTGGTGCAAGTGCTGGAGAAACCAGCTAGGCGCCACGCTCCTCTTGATCTGCTGCTCACAAACAGAGAAGAATTGGTAGGGGAAGTAGAAGTGGGTGGCAGCCTGGGCAGCAGTGACCATGAGATGATCACGTTCAGGATCCTGACACAAGGAAGAAAGGAGAGCAGCAAAATATAGACCCCGGACTTCAGAAAAGCAGACTTTGACTCCCTTAAGGAACTGATGGGCAGGATCCCCTGGGAGGCTAATATGACAGGGAAAAGAGTCTAGGATTGCTGGCTGTATTTTACTGAGGGCGCAGGAACAAAGCATCCCAATATGCAGAAAGAACAGCAAATATGACAGCTGACCATCTTGGCTTAACAGAGAAATCTTCAGTGATCTTAAACACAAAAAGGAAGCTTACAAGAAATGGAAATTTGGACAGATGACTAGGGAAGGGAGGGGTACAAAAATATTGCTTGAGCGTGCAGGGATGTAATCAGGAAGGCCAAAGCACAACTGGAGTTGCAGCTAGCAAGGGATGTGAAGGGTAACAAGAAGGGTTTCTACACATATGTTGGCAACAAGGTGGTCAGGGAAAATGTGGGATTCTTACTGAATGGGGGAGGCAACCTAGTGACAGATGATGTGGAAAAAGCTCAAGTACTCAGTGCTTTTTTGGCCTCAATCTTCACAGACAAGGTCAGCTCCCAGATTGCTGCACTGGGCAGCACAGTATGAGGAGGAGATGAGCAGTCCTCAGTCGTGAAAGAACAGGTTAAGGACTATTTAAAAGAGCTGGACATGCAGAAGGCCATGCAATGCATCAGAGGGTGCTGGCTGATATGATTGCACAGCCATTGGCCATTATCTTTGAAAACTCATGGTAATCAGGGGAGGTCCCGGACTACTGGAAAAAGGCAAATCTAGTCCCCACCTTTAAGAAAGCAAAGGAGGAGAATCCAGGGAACTACAGCCTCATCTCAGTCCCTGGAAAAATCATGAAGCAGGTCCTCAAGGCATCCATTTTGAAGCACTTGGAGGAGAGGAAGGTGATCAGGAACAGTCAACATCGATTCACCAAGGGCACATCATGCTTGACCAACAAGATTGCCTTTTATGATGCGATAACTGTCTCTGTGGACATGGGGAAAGCGGTGGACACGACAGACCTTGACTTTAGCAAAGCTTTTGATCCAGTCTCTCATAGTATTCTTGCCAGGAAGTTAAAGAAGTATAGATTGGATTAATGAACTATAACATGGATAGAAAGCTGGCTAGATCATCAGGCTCAACGGGTAGTGATCAATGGCTCACTGTCTAGTTGGCAGCCGCTATCAAGCGGAGTGCCCCAGAGGTCGGTCCTGGGTCCAGAGGTTTTGTTCAACATCCTCATTAATGATCTGGATGATGGGATGGATTGCACCCTCAGCAGGTTCATGGATGACACTAAACTAGGGGGAGAGGTAGATACACTGGAGGGTAGGGATAGGGTCCAGAGCAACCTAGACAAATTGGAGGATTGGGCCAAAAGAAATCTGATGAGGTTCCACAAGGACAAGATGGAAGAATCCAATGCACTGCTACAGGCTGGGGACTGACTGGCTAAGTAGCAGTTCACAGAAAAGGAGCTGGGGATTACAGGGGACAAGAAGCTGGATATAAGACAGCAGTGTGCCCTTCTTGCCAAGAAGGCTAACGGCATATTGGGCTGCCTTAGTAGGAGCATTGCCAGCAGATCGAGGGAAGTGATTATTCCCCTCTATTCGGCACTGGTGAGGCCACATCTGGAGTATTGTGTCCAGTTTTGGGCCCCCCACTACAGAAAGGATGTGGACAAACTGGAGAGAGTCCAGCGGAGGGCAACGAAAATCATTAGAGGGCTGGGGCACATGACTTATGAGGAGAGGCTGAGGGAACTGGGGTTATTTAGTCTGCAGAAGAGAAGAGGGGGGATTTGATAGCAGCCTTCAACTACCTAAAGGGGGGTTCCAAAGAAGGTGGAGCTAGGCTGTTCTCAGTGGTGGCAGATGACAGAATAAGGAGCAGCGGTCTCAAGTTGCAGCAGGGGAGGTCTAGGTTGGATATTAGGAAAAACTATGTCACTAGGAGGGTGGTGAAGCACTAGAATCAGTTGCCAAGGGAGGTGGTGAAATCTCCCATCTTTAGAGGTTTTTAAGGCCTGGCTTGACAAAGGCCTTAAAGGTGATTGGGGTGATTTAGTTGGGGATTGGTCCTGCTTTGAGCAGGGGGTTGGACTAGATAACCTCCTGAGGTCTCTTCAACCCCAGTCTTCTGTGATCACCATAATAGCCAGGAGAAAAGGCAAAGAAATTAGTTTAAGAGCTAAACTGCCCAAACTATCCCTTTTAATCTGTAGTTTGCTTCTCTTGGGAAAAATAAACTACTATTTCTGTCCTTTAAAGAAGTTGACAGGAAGCTGGCCAAGAGGAAAAAGAGTAATTAGACCAAATGGTACAATTATAATGAAGCCTGAATGCAAGTTAAAAAAAAAAAAAAAAAAGGCAGCAAAGATCTGTTTCAGTGGATTCTAATTGAGAGGAGCCAGTTTCTATCTTTCAATTTCAGTGCAGGGAGTTAGAAGGAAAGGTGAAATCTTTCAGGTTAAGATACCCAAAGTCAGGCATTTATGATCTGGTCTAACTCTCATTAAAGTCAATAGAGAAGCTGGATAATTCACCTTAGTAAGTTACTTTAATTTCAGGAGTGATGAGTACTCACAGAGGCGCAGAATACCCACATCTCCTTTTGCAATCCTGGATAATTAAAGTTCCTTTTTTTTTTTGGCCAAAATCTATAGTATTTTCATGGGTTTTTTTAGGATCTCTCATTGGGCTATTGCAGTCTGGTGTATTTTTCCTGCTTGCTCACTAGATTTAGATGACAGCATCCATTTTTTTTTTGATTCATGACAGCTATTGTGAGCACCAGAGAAATATTCTCTTCCTGCCTTAAAAAAAAAAAAAATAGAGTCAAACAAATTACTGCATACCATTAGGAAACATTAAAGTCAACGATTAGTTTTATGGTCATAGTGTCAAATTCATGAAGAAGTCTGAGTCTTATCAATCAGAAATAGCCTAACTAGTTTGAAGGAGTTTAGGTCAGCTGTAGAAAAAAAAACAATACAGGGAACCTAGAAATTACTACAGATTAAAAATCTGTCAGAATACTCATATCAAACAGTGTTATGCATGTAAATACGAGATAGCTGGTGAAATCCTGACCCCATGGAAGTCATTGGCAAAGTTCCCATTGACTTCAGTGGAGACAGATTTTTAGCCAGTACATCTAGTGATTAGATTAGTTGGGCTGGGAGTCAGGACTTGTGGGTAAATTTTGCCCTTTCTTTCACCCATTGCAATCCAATTGACATGTAAATTAGGGTAGAATCTGACCCCTGTATCCTCTTCCTGTGTCTGCCACTGATCTGACAGATCTAAATATCAGGCATGGAGTGAGTGTGAGGGAGTGAACAGTTCTCTCACCCATATATGTGGTCCTCTCCAGGTCAGGCTGAAGCACACTGGCAGAACAAAACAGGAAGCCTGCGCTGCTGCAGCCTACCCTGTGGAGAGAGGACTTTAGTGCCCTGCGCTGACTTTTTGACACCTTTCCTCAGCACTAGAATTCATATCCAGGAATATAAATCAGCAGAGAAAGCACTTCAGCTTGGCCCTCTTAATCTAATGCATTCTTTTGTAATAATAACCCTCGAAGGGTGTTTGAGGAAGAAACTGATGGCCTGTTCTGAGCCATTATTGCAAAAAAACATTCTGGCAGCACGCACACATTGGGCCTACCTATACAAAGCCACTTGTCCATGAAATTGACAATAATTTCAATGTGCAATATTATTAGGATCACAACAGTAGGTATTTGCAGTAGATCTTATTTCACTACTGCAGGTGGAAAAAATAAAGAATCACAATCAGTCAATTCTTACAACGCAACAAAGGTATCTTCCTTTCACCCACTAGCTGCTGTGTATTTGGCACCATGCAGTATGACTGTGCAAAAGAATCTGCACATATATTAGAAACGGTGAATTATGACTTTCCAAAGGTTTTACTATACAGGCTTCATAAAAATATTCTTTTATACAGAAATACATAACTAGAGAGTTACCATCAGCAAAAACTCCTTCCTATCTATTTCTGCATTAAGGAAAACTAGACATTGTGCATCTCAGGGCTACTTGGAGAGGAGATGTGCCTTGCTTTCATGCTGAATTTTAGGATCAGAATATTTCTGCAATATTCTACAAGTTCCATAAACATTTTTCAGTAGGGTCTTGAAATTTTGGCTAAGCAAAATTGCTGCATTCATAAAAGCTCTCAACTAAACTGGAATTGGCAAAAAGGGATTATTACAAAAAATCTCAAAGCAAAAGAGAAATATTTGTTTTATATTTCAATAGAGAACAGCCTAAACGTCAATATTTGGATCCAGATTTCAGACTTCCCAAATTTGCAAGGGTGCTTAGAACTAGTGGTTTCGGACTGGCCCTCTGTAAAAAGAGGGGGATCAGTTTAAAAAAAAAAAAAAATCTCTGTTTCCAGGTTCAGATGTTTGGTGTGGATGTGATAGCCAATTTCTATTACAAATATACACAAATGGAGGTGTAAAACTCTGCAACAACAGCACAAAATAGTGAAATTAATGAGCACTGATAGCAGGTAAAGAACAGCAATCCTGGTTTGCCAACTGAATTTATGGAGCAGCTCTACTATCTCAAGTCAGCTGATTTCTAACATAACTACCTACCTCCCACCCACAATATGGACTTGCATTTCTTATTTCCATCTTATATGGACCCATTGCCCATGGCAGACTGTGGGGAAGGGAAAAAAAGGGTGGGGAGGGCAATGACTTTTTAGTGGCAGCATGCAGTACCAGATAAAGGGCTGAACTTGGCACTCTGACAAACCACGCCAAGTATGGGAAAGGGTGAATAGTAAGTTAGGAATTACAGGTTCTCCATTCTTTCTTTAAATGGTTAGGGACACATGTTATGATTTTATGTTGTGATGTGTACACATTGCACGAGTAAGATAAAGCTGTGTTCATATTTATTTCCACTCATCATGGCCAGTATAAACGCATAAAAAGCCACTCAGATTTTTACACTTTAGAATTACTGGACATATTTTGGGACTCAAACTACAAGTACACAATACTGTCTTTAGCTTTCATTAGACATACAAGGATGGGAGGAGCAAAGGGTCCCTGAGCCATCTTGGTAATACAGGGCAGGAATGTTTAGATAGGCCAGTTCTGGAAAATGGGGAAGATGCCTTCTGGAATATACCTAAATTAGGCTACACACCAGAGCTTCATGAGCTCCCATCTAGTGCCTTGCATTGGCTGTGGTATATATGCTGGGTCAGGTTCCTAGCCCTCACATCCACAAGCCAGCAGACCAATTCCCCTGGGGATGGTGAATACTAATAAGAGCTTTAGGCTACGTCTTCACTACCCGCCATATCGGTGGGTAGCAAATCGATTGCTCGGGGATCGATCTATCGTGTCTCATTTAGACGCGATATATCGATCCCCGAACGCGCCCATATCGATTCTGGAACTCCACCAACCCAAACGGAGTTGCGGAGTCGACATGGGGAGCCGCAGACATTGTTCCCGCGCCGTGAGGACGGTGAGTAATTTGATCTTAGATACTTCGACTTCAGCTACGTTATTCACGTAGCTGAAGTTGCGTATCTGAGATCGATTTTCCCCCATAGTGTAGACCGGCCCTTAGTCAATCCCCCCCATCTACAGCTTACGAAAGTAAGTGCACTAGGGTGAAGAGAGTATCCTCTCCTGGTGCTACATGGGTAAGTTTTGGGGAGGAGAAAGAGATTGTTTTACTTGTGAGCCCTATTTTCCCCACGCCACCTGCACACACACACACCTGTGCACTTAAATACAGCAAACTCACAAAATCCATCCTTGTTTCTCTGCTTTTTAGTAACCTTTGCAATTTTAAAAACAGACTGTAGGGTAGCATCAGGAAGACAAGAAATGACAAATTTGAAAACATGGCATAAATCCTCTTTGCATTGTTTTAATTGCAGCTGATGGAGAATAAATAATGTTTCTACAGAAAAAAGATTACACAGTCTAAAAATTAAGCAAACTGACAAAGTCTCCATGTTGGAAATTATTCTCCCTCCCCCCCACACACATACTCTGCTTGTCCTATATTGAGTACCTCTCCTAATTTGGCAAATTTCAAGGCAGCTGTGCCTTAATAGTTTTGCAGGAGACGTTAATGAGTTCTTAGGGCCTCCTTATGACAGGGATCACTGACATTACAGCCCACAAGTGCCCCAAAGAAGCTTTCTAATACATGGACCATGGACATAATAGACCACAGTGGCATTTCCAGAACCAGTTTATCTTGTCAATATGTATTTAGGGACTCTAGAATATATAAATTCTGACTATAAAAACTCTAAAACACAACGGTCTGCTTAGCAACATTTTAATCTGTAGGTTCTTGACCCACCAGACAGCACAGTATCTCCATGTCACAACCTATGCACTCCTTTGTACATAACTCATTGCAACATAATATGGACTTTAACAGATCTTTGCTGGGCCCAAGTACATCTTAAAAAAATCCTGATTTTCAATTATTGCACATTTGCATTCAAAAAGTCCTTCTTGCAATTACTGCACATTTGCATTTCTAGACATTTTAAACCGAATAACTTTAAAATACCTTTACTTCTGTTTTTCAAACAGACAATGCAATTTCTTTTGTGATAGGAAGTGAAACAAATCATTCTCAGCTGCCATAGTCTCCCAAGACATATTCAAAAGTTGCACTAATTTTAATATTTGTGCCCTATACCTAGAGTGCACAAATCCATTAGACTATTGGCCTGAAAAATGTCAGGCAAAAGATGATTAAGGGCAAAATCCTTCCCTTAAGTGTCGTGGCTCTAGGCGTGCTGAAAAAGGCATCAGATGTGTATGCAATGTACCATTTACACATCCTTTTAAACTGCAAAATAAATTTGTTTCTGAGCTGACACCTTATATGTTAAATGTTGCCTCAACGTTCCTACAATCTCAGCTACAGGGAGCAAACAAAGGAGCACATCTGGTGGGGTGAGAAATCTACTTCTTTTGGACTTTTCAGAAAGCCAATGTCAGGCCTTACATTTTATTAGAATCCTACTAAAGACCCAGGCAATAAGACATTGCATGCAATTGTTATTCTTAATCTAGTCAGAATTACCTACCTCACAGTATGCAACATTTAAGTACATGCAACGCCACTGGGTGTGCGTGTGTGGTTGTTCTTTATATTGTGTTAGGGCTTACAATACGCTAGGTGCTTTCCAAACACAAAGACTCTTTCAGACATCTCTCCTACTATAAGATGAGGCCAAAGATAGAGATGGGGGAAGGGGAAAAGAGACAGCACCAAAGGCTTGTTTTCTTCCCCTCTCCTTGTCCTTGCTGTGGCCAAGAGGCTGTGAAAGGAATACTGTTGTAGAGACCCATCGCTCTCACAGCAGCCAGAAAACTCTGGAGAGGAACAAGAGAATGAAAGAGCCTCCTTTTTCCCAGGAGCTAAAACAGAGAAGGAGCTTTAAATCAGACTCCTGCTAGCTACAGAGAGATAAAATAGATGGAGCGTCCAAATATATTCCATTCTCCTCTCAACCTTCACCCCAGCCCAGCCAGAGTCTGGTTAAAAAAATAAAATAAAATAAAAAAATCACAGCACCCTCCCACTTCCAAACTTAGGGTGCTGGCATGAAGACTGGGCTTCTTAGACATTACATACTACAATACTGCCTTTAACCCTGGCCTGTGCCCCCCCGCCCTCATCTTTCATATCAGTCTCTCCTTAGTGGGTTAATCCAGTTAGCAGGTGCTCAGTGAGTTTTGCAAGACCTAGTCTACTAGATTTCATAGACAAGAAGCTAAATTTTCTTTTGCTCAATTTCATCCAATTACTCTTGGAAATCCTGACAGACCCTTAGCAAGATATCACCATGTACATTTATACTGTGCTCCTGAAATTATGCTTTGATTAATAAGTGGGGTGGATAAGAAGGCCACAGCATGAAAGAACGTTCTTCTATGCTGTCTGACTACAAATGAGACATGCTGATGTAATAATAGGTATACATCTATTATAAGGCACTGAAATAGAGCAAGACATAAAATGTTATTGCTATAAAAATTAAAATGGTGAGGAATATTTGCCTCCCCCTCTGATCAAACAGCGGGATGCAACAGTATTAAACATCCAACAGTACATTTAAAAAAAAAGAGGGTTTTGCAATGTTTTGCCAGTCAAGCAGGCACTCATAACAGCTATACCCTGATGCTTTTTCGCTTTGCAGGAACCAAGTACCAGAACTTACTACTTCTGACTCTAGATAAAAGCATATCATTTTGCCTGAACAAAGATGCAAAAATACATGAGAAATAAAATGTGAATGAAAAAGACAAAGGAGAAAGGAAGGAAACTGAACCATTCATTTGAAGACTGGATTGGATCTACTCTTCTGATCTCTTTTCTATCTTCCCAATATCCGCCTATGCTCAGCTCCTTACTCAGATTCGTGCCATGGTATTATTAATAATAAACAGTAATAATACCTGATTTAAGGTATGCTGCTCCCACAGATCATGTTTTCCATTAAAAAAAAATCAGAAGTTTTGTATTACATAAGAAGCAGTCAGCCATGCAAAACACCCTGCCATGGAGAACTTCACTAAGGAGAGGCAAAGAAGTAAAGGGACAATACTTGAAAATGCAAAAAGGAGAGATAAGAAAACTAACTACTGATCATATCTGTGTCTGAGATATAAACATGGATCAAATAATAAAATTAAGGAGGCAAACATATGAATCATATACAAGAATAAGGAACAACATGCTTGTTCAGACCAATGGTCATCCAGTTTGGTATCTCTCTCTCTCTTACGGTGGCCAGCATCAGATGCTTTGGAAGAAGGTGCAATAATCTCTAGTGGATAATTATGGAATAACCTGTCCCCAGGGAAAGTTTCTTCCTCAGTCCTATCATTTAGTTGTGGGGTATTGGTCTGAAGCATAAGAATTCACAGTGCAGTCCTTATAAAATATTTTAAAATTCTAACTACAGAAGTTCTCATTATCCAAATAAACATCTAATCACTTAAAAAAAATCTCTCTGAGGTCTTGTCCTCACTGATAATCTTGTGGTAATGAGTGTCGCTGGTTAATTCTACATTATGTACAAAAATATTTTCTTTTATCATTTCAAGAAATGTCCCCAGGTTTTTGCAGCAAGAGAAGAGTTAAATAGAAGCACCTGTTTTACCATCTCTACTATTCATTATTTTGCACACCTCTATCACGTCCCTTTTTACTCACCATCTCCCTTCACGTGGAAGTATTTCATTGCCTTTAATCATTTTGATCACTTTTCTCTGAACTCCCTCTATTTCTGCTCTATCCATTTTGGGACACAATGACCAGAACTCAATGCATTCAAGGTGATGACAACCACTGCGTTATAGTAATCGAGTTTCAGTAATTTCAACTTTATTTGCTATCCCAGCCTTTATAGTTCCTAACATTTTTGTTTGCTTTTTGGATGACCGCCATCACCGAAGTTTTAATGGCGAGCATTCAGTGTTGCCCAGGCCTCTCTCTTTGACAGGTCTAAATAACAATATTTTCCAATCTGATCTTCAGCATGTGAGAGCAGGAAGCCATGTCACCTCAAAAGATGGCATCTAAGCTTAAAAGACAGAGTCCACAGAGAGAAGCAAGATTGGAGCAGACCACTTGGCTGCTCCCTAAAGACACTGAAGCTAGAAGGAGATGGCAGACTGATGGGTCTTTCCCCTAATAACACTCTTGACAGTACACCTCTGCATCAGTAGTGTCTAAAGAGAATGAGATAAGATGATCAAAATGTCACAAGCACAAAAAATGATTTAAAAAAAATACTAAGCCCACCAATTTTTGCCTTTCCCACTCTCATTTCCCAAAAGTATTCTTTTCTTTTCTTCCCCTCCCAGTTTTAAAACTGAAAACAATTATCCAAACAGGGAAGCCTGTTGCATTTTCTCCTCCAGGTTACCACTAACTTTCATTGGAGAAAAAGGGAATTACTCACACTCCTGGGGGCAGGGTGCAAAGAACTGGAACCCTGATCTTTGGGCCTCGCCTTGGGAGGCAGTGACTTTTTTTGCTCTGTTATCTAATTTCCCCCAATAGGGTTCCCCGCTTGTCATCTGTGGTTTCCTCAAAGACCTGAGTGATACTGGGAGTTCTACAGGGGCTTATGTCTAAATGATTGCCAGGACTCTATAACAAGCCCAATGCTCTCCTGAGTGCTGTTCTGTACAGTCTTGCCAGTGAACCTCTCATGGTTAGCCAAGGCTTGCAAAGATCTTTGATTGTGTACAACCATTTTATTTTGAGGCTAGAGATTTCTGCCACATGCAGTTTAGCAGAATATGAATGATTCATTACAGCGCTATACAAATGTAGTTAACTACTTGCCTCAGGCAGAGAAATTAAGTTTTGAGTAAGGAAGTTCATTTGACCTTATTTCAGCACCTAAAGATTATAGACTCATAGACTTTAAAGGTCAGAAGGGACCAATATGATCATCTAGTCTGACCTCCTGCACAAAGCAGGCCACAGAATCCTACCCATCCCCTTCTATAACAAACTCCTAACCTATGTCTGAGTTATTGAAGTTTCAAACCACAATTTGAGCGAGCTCAAGCTGCAAAGAAGAATCCACATCAACAGTGACTGTGCCTATGTGCAGAGGAAGGAAAAGAAACCAGGGCCTTGCCAAGATCTGCCCGGGAGGAAATTCCTTCCGAACAATATGGATCAGCTAACTGAGCATGTGGGCAAGAATCACAGACAGACCAGAAAGTTTCTCTGCAGTAAACTCAGATGATTCCATGTACATCATCCAGACACTGGGCATATTACTGTGATAATAAAGATCAATTGTCAAAATTAAGCTATACATCATGGACATCTCATAACTTAATCAAGCTTGTCTTTAAGCCGTGGTGTTTTTGCCCCACAATACTCCCTTGGAAGGCTTGTTCCAGAAACTTACACTCCTAATGGTTAGAACTTCGCTAATTTCAGTCTATAAAAATTCCTATGTCGTTTATACCATTTGTTTTCTGTGTCTACATTGGATACACGCTTAAATATCTCTCTCTCAATATATACCTCTGATATTTTAAGAGAATTCAAATCCCCCTCACTTCTATTTGGTTAGGCTAAACAAGCACAAGCTCTTGAGTTCTTTCATAAGGAAGGTTTACATTCTCGATCATCTAGTAGACCGTCTTAATACCTGTTCCAGTTTAGAATTCATCTTCTTAAACATGGGAGACCAGAACTGCACACGTATTCAGATGAGGTACAGTGCCAGTATATACAAGGTACTAACACATCTTATCTTTGCCGGAAAATACTCCTGATGCTCTAAACCATATTATTTGTTTAATGGCCTTATCACACTTAGCGCTCATAGTCATACCTGTGATCAACCAATACTGCCAAGGTCTTCCTCCTACTGTTGCTTCCAACTGATGTGTCAATTATAACTAAAAATTCTTATTATTAATACCCTAATGCATGAAACCTAGCACTTTCGTATTAAAATTTCATACATAACTAATATCAGTTTACAAGGTATACAGACTCGTATAATATCTCCGTCTTCTGATGTAGCATACCTCCCAGTTCTGTGTAGCCATACAACTTATTAGACACATCCCCGACTTTTTGGTGCAAGTCGTAATCAAGGTAAAAATCGGTACACAAAACTGATCCTTGAAGGATCCCACTATAATCACTCCGTCATGACAAGTCTAACCCCTTCAGTGAACATTTAGTAGTTCTCCTTACCATTTATCCACTTTCAATTTTCATATTTGATCACCATTCTTTTCTAATTTAAACTAATAACTTCCATTGGCAGACTGTTCAAATGCCTTATGAATCGAAGTATAATTATTTAGACCAAAGGAATGCAGTAGGACTAATGCTCCTCCAATCTCAAGAAGGAGACAGGCCCGGGTATAGGTCTCTGGCACGTTCAAATACAGCTTTTGTAAACCATGTATAGTACATTTTGTCCAAATTACATTACGGTCACATGTCTTACCACTTTACTACCCCACTTCCTAAATTTTTTCCAACATTACAATACAGATGTCAAACTACGGGCCTGCTATGAGTTAAATGTAGGATCTTTTTCTCCTTTTCTTTAAGATGGAATCATGTTAAGCATATCTCCCAGTCTGTGAAAGGTACACCCTGAGTTTACTGATTTTAAAAATTCTTGCTAAATGGGCTTTGCAATTTCTGTGACCGTTCTTTCCATATTCTTTCGGATGAAGTTATCATTGGGCTCCGAATTTTGTCCGTTAACCTTTCAAAATTTTGCTTCTACACATCAGATGTGGTAAATCTACTCAATCCTACATTGCCATTGGTCTCTCATTATCCCTAAGCTCTCCATTAGCCTTATTAAAGACTGAGGCAAAGTATTTGTTTAGATATTGGGCCATGCCTAGGTTATCCTTAACCTTCATTCCATCCTCAGTGTTTAGCGGTCCCACTTCTTCTTTCTTTGTTTTCTTCTTATTGATATGGCTATAGATTGAGGGTGTGACTTCCCCCCTTTTTCTTTAACTTCAGACTTGCCCATTGAAACTGTGTCAATGTCCAATGTTTAAGGAAAGCATCATGTAAATCATCAGCTTGCTACTGTAGCCCTTTGAATTTGCATTCCTTAAAATAGGTACCACAAAAATACCTACGTGTTATGTCACACACTATCCTGCCTGATCCTATGTCCCTGTGCAAGGGCCAGGCTCAACAGCAATCCCTGTGCTCCATCAGCACAAGGACAGCTCTTTTTGTTACTCCCTGGTGCTCAAAACACTCTGAAGTGAATGAAGGGACAGGATTCTAGCTACGCGCTACATTCTGGCCAGGAGAATTAACCAGCTGTGCAGAAGGGACCCAAAGAGATGATGGTTGCATCAAATAATAGTGCACACTCTGTGCTTGCAGGAGTTCCCAGAACTCCCCTGGGGATAGTGTAACCCACAATACTTCTAGAATAGGGTTGGGTACAAAAAGGTACACGATCTGGGCCACCGATGTTTCTTTAATTTACGATGCATCCACACTAGGAAAAAAAAAAAAAAAGGTGGGTTTTTTTTTTACTGCACGTTAGCTAACTTGGTAACTAGCACTGGTAAAAACCCTCGTAAAGACAAGACTGTCTGTAGCTTTCTCCCATGTGAGCAGGTTGAGGTAAAGGCTATGGGCATGTCTAGACTTCAACCATAGAGTGTGAATGCAAATCAAGTACACATACCTGATCTAGCTGTAGTCTAGCTAGCTCAAGTCCCGGAACAGTGAAGCTATGGCAGCATGCAGGCCCGTGTAGGCTAGCTGTGTGAATAATTAGCCAGGGTTCCAGGTTGGTTTGTAAAGCCTGCCCTGAAGCACATGCTGATGCAGCTTCACTGCTGTGGGTCCCTGCGGTAGTTAGATTAAAGATAACATGGGTATGTTTGCTTGAGCTGCAATTGTAACTGCGACTAAAGTGTAGATATACCCCATGGGGGAGCCGAGCATTTACCTCGAATTGCTAACATGTGTGAAAATAAAAAAATCTTCCATTAGGATTTTACCCTGCATTAGTTAACCTGTGGTAAAAACATACCCTTTCGCCTAAATAAAAAACAACCTAAATCTCCTCTCTCCATACTTGCCTCTCTAACTACCAATTCATTGCCTCTGAGATCCTCAAGCATGCAGTCTACTCAGGCCCAGTCCCTCCAGGATCACTCTCAGCAGCTACTGAAATCAATGTGATTTGAAGGTATTCAGCATGTCCCAGAATATGCTTATCACCTCAATTGCCAGAGCACTTGGATCTGTGGTAATCCAATTCCACCCCTTCTCTATCCCCTGTGAATTGCCTCTTACCAAGTGTCCTCCTGGTTAAGTATCAGGCATATTTTCATTCTCTTTGATCTTTCTGCCATTTTCAAAACAAACACTGTCGCTCCACTTCCGCTCTCTTCCTGGGGCTTTTGAGACTCTATTCTCTCCTGGTTCTCCTGCCTCCCATCCTTCTTCAGCTCCCTACTGGCATTCTTCAGAGTTCAGTCCTCACGTCTCTCCTCTTTTCTTTTGACTCTATGCCTAGGTGACCTCATCAGCTCTCATGGCTTCAGTTATCATCTCCAAGATGATGATTCATACCTGTCCCTCCTTGACCTCTTCCTGACTGTTCAGTCTTGCATATCTGACTGCCTCCAAGACATTCCATCCTGGATATCCAAATGCCAACTCAAACTTCAGAGGGTGAAAACTGAACTCCTCTCACCTCACAAACAGTTCTGTGCCTCTTCCATTTCCACCACTATCCTCTCAGTCACCCAGACAGGCAGCCTTAGTGTTTTACACTCCTCTTTTTCAGATCTTTTTAATTCTCAGATTACACCAGCTCTAAATTCATCCTCTACTCTCCATGCTACTGTTAAAATCTTTCTTCACTTTCCACCTTGAGTACTGCAACCTCTCACCCTCTGGACTGCCTTCTTCCCCTTCATCAGTCCACGCCAAAATGCAGCCGCTAAAATGAATTCCTCTCTCATGGGTCTGACCATGCCCATCTACGTGCTCGAGTTCTTTCACTGACTTCTCACTTTCTGCATTAAGCTCAGCCAACATAGCTGGAAATACAGTTTCATTACTTCCTAGCATTCCATAAGAAATTTATGGCACCTGTAGCAAGAAAAGAGTTAATAGTTGTAAATCAAGCTCTATTCTTTTAAAATTGTCATCAAAGACCATTTAAATGAGGAAGACTGAAATATACCACAAGGTAAAATCAGAATTCTGGTATGTCCCAAAGGTCTGTAAACTGAAAGCCTGCCTTTTTTGTGCTTTTGTATTTCTGGGGTTACTGGGTTCTCATGACTAGTAGGATATTGCTATTAGTCTGTATCCCACTGAAAATTAGAGATTGAACAGACTAACATAAAAAGGAAGGGAGATTACAGTACTATGCGTCTGAGAATCTGCTAAAGTGTACATCCAGCTGAGGTTATACACATAAGCACACACATATACATTTGTTAAAAGAAAAGGCACCTACGATCTCTTCTTACTGTGCTTGCAATTGTATATACACAAGGCTGTGGAAACTGAAAAAAGGATGTTGATGTAATCTATTTACACATCAATTCAATTAAACTGGCAATGCATATTTTTAAAAAGAGGCTTAGTCTGTTTTTAGGGATAAATGAATCATGCTAATATTGTAAAGTACCTGCGACTTTGCAGATTTCTTAAGTTAATTTCTATGGGGCTTGCTGTCACCAGCAGAGAGAGAGAGAGTGAGTGAGTGAGTGTGTGTGTGTGTAGGGGGGGAGCGAAGCACTTTTTAAAAGGTACATAGCCTGGCCTGATTTCTTCTCTCCATTGCACCGGTGTAACCAATAGGGAGTTTAACTCAATGTTTATTTCCAGGATTCCAAGGCTATCTCCATACTCTACACTGAAAGGAATTCCATTCAGCTTCACTTGCAATTTAATCAAAGGCAACTATAATTACACTATCAGGGCTCTAATTTTGAAGAAACATTAGCAAAATCATAGTTACTTCATTAAACTGCAGACCGGTGGCTGACAAAGGACTAGCAGATCCCAAATAATATTTTGCTCCTCTGCTGAGAGCAAACTAAGCAGGCTTTTGTTAATTCAAGAACCAGCCTGAGTGTCAAAAGCTGTGAAATAAAGTGGCAAGCACCGCAAACAGTGAGCAGCCTCAGAAAGTGTTATTACATTTTCAGTCAAAAACCTCTCTCTGACCTTCAGGAAATGAGCTCTGCCTCCTGTATCAGTTTTAACTAGCTCTAACTAAAGAACCTTCAAATTTGAAGTAAAATGTAAAGCAACACAACAAAACAAACTCATATTAAACAAGGACGCGGGGTACCATCTGTGAGGCTATTTCTGCACGGATGGTTTTATGCCTCTTCTAGTTCTCTCCTTCTTCTAATTGCTGACTCTAGAAATATCCAAACAATTTGTCATCTCTCTCTGTATACACTGCTTTTACAGAACATAAAAAGCGTATACTTACCAGTACAAATACCTGTGATCTTATTGTCACTCTCCTGGAATATCTTTTGAGGTTTTGCTCAATCCCAAAAGGAGTGGGGGAGGATGTGATAGCAGTTGTCTGCTGAAGGACACTACATTAATTCCAATATAACCACAAACACCCCCCAGTGATTTGTTGCTGACAGCATGGCGAAATATCACACAAGATTGATTCCACGTAACACACTCTTCCAAATACCGATAATTAAGTCAGGCAAACTCTACTGCTGCACAGTGAAGAAAAAGTTGATGCACCAAGGCAGAAACAACGGTCTAATCAATTCATAGCAACGACGGTGAAACCAATGAATATATGCACTAAATTTCTATGGCAACTAGAGAGAGTTTTCCCCACTAGCTGTTAACACGAGGTTAATAAGGTAACTGTCCTCCTGGCTTCTCTCTGGTCACTATGCTGAACGCTTGCTCATTACATCCATTCTGTGCCTCCTGTTCTATTTTCCTGCAGTCCATTAAGTAGCAAGCTAAGCATCAAGCATCTGACAGTAGTGCACACACATCCTACATGCAAACATACTTTTCTGTCTCTCACACACACAAAATCACAGCACTCACCGTCACGGGCTGCCTCCCCGCGACTGCAGTTGCTGCATATATGTTTGATCTCCTTGCCTATGTGACAGCGTATCACAAAAGATACATTGTTGTTGTTGGTAGCAAGCTCCTTCAGTGGCTTCATCCTCACTAGATAGAAAGCCTTTTTTTTAGGTTTCTCCCCACTCATGTCTGGAACAGAGCCCTCTCTGCAGCCCGAAGAAGAAGAAGAAGAAAAAGCAAACATCCCAGGCTGCCTGATGTGTGTGGAATCCACCATCCGTTCACTCTCGCCTTAGCGTTTATCTGCCACACACACACCAAGGATTAAGGGGGGGGCGGGGGGAGAGCGAGCAGGGAGAAGCACTGCCTGAGCCTTGGTGGCCTCTGTGACCCAGCTGCCTTAACCAATCCAAATGATCGTGGCTAGAGGATGCTCTCAGCATGTCACTCCTCTGTCCATACCTGTGATACTTCTCAGCCATGGATTCTAAACAGCTTCATCAGCAAGTCAGAGCTTAATTATTTTCAGCTACCTTGCTTGCTGCATGCTTCCCATGAGTGCAGAGCTGCCCCCATGCTCCCCCCCCCACGCCTCCTCCCTTTCCCTCACCCCCTTCCTCTGGTGAACAAATGTGAGAATTACCATACAGAGTATCAGTGTTATTGGAAACCTTTGGTACTGCGCGCGCAGGGACAGTCAATGCTGTGTTCCTTCTGCAGGACAAGCTGCAATTCTCCAGCCCACTGAACACAACAACATTGCCTGTTCTCAGGCAGCATCACAGCCTATTCCGTTATAATTAATATTTTACACACACAGGAAAATCGTCCAGTATATTGATATAGGCTGGCTCCCTCCTACTGCTCCTCTGCATACTCCCTTGGCTATTTGAGAACTAAAGACCATTGGACTATAAGCACCTATCACAGCCAGTTTGGCTCTTCTCTTTTTTTAAATAGTCCTTTCACTCTGGCTTTTCCAAATTCTGTTTGACTCTTAAAATACAGAGGCAGCATCTGTCTGGTGGTTCTCAATGACAGCCATTGATACTAGCTGGCAATGACTGGTGACATCAACACAGTCTTCTCTGGAATGGAATTGCTCTTCCTAGACCAACCCTGACCATGGCTCACCAAGGAGAAGGGCAGCCACTGTGCGTCTGTTCAGACTACTAATCTCAGGATGAATACCCTCTCTTTGTCTCTTCGCCACCTTTCCTGAACTGCAGCTGCTCTGAAGAGCTGCATTACCATCTCTGGATACTTGTAGTCAGGGCAGTGGCTTTTTAAAGGCCCTCACAAAGCTCCTGGCTTATAGGGGAGTATTTATCTAATGTCATATGATCTGTCATCCCCTTTGCTGACTGACTGCCCATAGGAAAAAACAACATTACAGAACTCTGAATCTGGGCAAAGATACCAAGCAGCTTCAAATTGTCTGACCCTCTGCTGAAGCAGTGCTTCAGGGAAGGACCTGGAACACCGAACAGAGATGTACTTTAGGGGGGGGTGGGAATGGCGGGAAGAGGAGGGAGGGAAGCGAGGGAGACTTGGGTCCTGCAGGGCCTAGGGAAAGAAGTATAGGAGAACTGGGGAAGGGAGAGATGAGAAAAATCACATGAAGAGGGAGCGCTGTTCCTGTAAATCTGTAGCTGGAAAGAGGTTGTAGAGCTTCAGCCTAGAACTCACTCAATGTAGCTGAGACAGAGAGTAATTTTAGGGATAGTGCTGGTACCTTTATTTTTAATAAAGTTCCCTGTTCAGTGATAGAAGAAAATGACTCACTCTGCAATTCTTTGCCATTGTCACATGACATATTCTAATACACTCCATAGGCTAAACGAGACTGTCCCTAAGCCCTATCAGTTTTCATTCCATTCTTACCACAACTATCATTGAAACCAAGAGTTTTGCCTGACCAAGGAGGGGAACTGAGGCAGACGTCAGGATTTTGCCCGATATTTTTAATTAATATTTTCTGTCCCTCTTCTATGATTTTTCAAAATAAACGAATAAATAAAAACACACGAACTGCTGCCCTGCTTACCATGCATTTTTCTGATGCAGGTGTCACTTCTCCCCTGGCAGCACTGGGAACTGAACCTTGAGATGTCTTTTACAGCAAAAATTGCAATGCTTCATTTTTCTGGGCATGGTTCACAGTCAGATTAGATACTGTTAGAACTCACTGCAACATGGGCTGAAAAACGCTCCCAGCAGAATCATGCCATTTACTCAGCCATGCAACACAGCCTACACATCACCCTGCGGGTGTGTTTGTGTCAAATGGAGTCAGTCACTTCACCTTAGCTACATCACCAGCATCACATCAGGTTTTATCCTACATTAGTTGCTCATCTAAAAGTTCCCCATTGACTTTAGTGGGAGTTTTGGGGGCACAAGAAATGCAGGATTAGAGTCTCAATAGCAAGCAAACAGATAGATGTGATAATAGATGTGCATCCCATTTATAAGGGTGAATGCATTTTAAAAAGTACTCTCTTTAACTGAGATTGAGATTCAGTCACTCAGCAAAAATGTATGTTAAATTAAAAATTTCAAAAGAAAACAGCTGAAAATTAGTTGCTTCTTCATTCAGGTCTGGATTTCCTCTACCGCCATCTTGCTAACTCCTCAAATTGGGTAAAACACGGTTATAAATCAAAAAGTATTTCTGTAAAACATTAGGGTAGCCACAAGCTATGTCATGAACTTCTCAAAGTTCAGGGATGCGTACAGTTGGAGTTTTACATTGCCACAATGGAGAAGTAGGTCAAGAGAGGCAAAGTAACTCCAGATGTGAGCTTTCCCAAAGTGTAGAGGGTTTCAGATCTAGCCCTCTGGTTTGGTCTAACTTTTTATTCTACATATCTGCTCCCTGCTGACCAATCCTGGAGTACTGCACAAGGCTTGAGTAAACAAGCCTTCCATGGTAGGTCTCTGAAGGAGACTGAAAGTGCAGGGTACTCATATAGCTGCTGCTAGATGGTGGCAAATGGTTTTGTGGTTAAGGCACTGGGCTAGGTCTCAGGAGAATATAGTTCAATTCCTGACTACCACAGGCTTCTTGTGTGACCTTGGATAAGTCACTTAAAATTGCTCTCTCAGTTCTTTCTCTATAGAATAGGGATGAGAATATTTCTCTAGTTCACACAAAAAAGTGTTATGAGAAAAAATTCATAGACGTCTAAGAAGTGCTCAGAAAAAATACAGAGACTGAGGCAATATAAACAGACAGGCAGTAGTAGAGGCTGCACTTGCTCCCACCCCTCCATTAGCCAGGGATGCTAACTACTGTATCTATTTAGTTACACCCATGGCCATGCTTACACCTCTCTGTTGGTTTACCCATCGTCATACCTCCATGACCCTTCACGCTGTTGTGGAGGACACCACCACAGGATGCTGCCCCGCAGCGTGCACCTGCAGGCCTTCCCCACTGGACAGTGGAGTCCCAGCTATTCTGTGGTGTTTTGAGAAGCACGTATGATAACAAGCTTGCCCAATGGGCAACACAGATTCCATTAAGATCTGAACCCAAATTACCCATGAGAAAGTCTGGCATGCAAACAAGTCCTGAACCCATCTGCCAATACTTCTTTTGTAACATGCACTTCACTATAACATGCAAACTGCTTTCATTCCCAAGAGCTGCCTTATAGAAAGTCTGAATTTGCCACAGCTCATAAGACAAAAATATGTTTTAATTATGATCTGTGTAATTACGGTAAAAGCTGCCGCTGCTAATCATTTCTAGCACAAATAATGGAAGATGAACATACTGAGGTATTCCTACAGGAAATAACTTACTTTGTCTTGTTTTTAACAAAAGCTGAAAAAGCCATAACAACCCTTTCTGTTCACTCCCTGAATATGTTTTTGCAAACCTAGCACTCCTTACTGCATTGTGGCACCTAAATGATGACAGAGTGATCTTTTGGACTGGGCATCAGGAAACCTGTGTTCTATTCCAACCTCTGCAACTGACTTTCTATGTTACCTTGGGCAAGTCATCTCACCTCTCTATGTTTCCATTTTCCTTCTCCTCTTTGCCTGAGTAGACTGTAAATGCCTCAGGACAGGAACTGTCTTTTATAATCTCTTCGTCTAGAAGAATGGGTTTAGAATCTCAGTTGTGGCCCTAGGCCAGCTATAATACAAATATCACCTTCACCACCAATTTGGAATAAAGAAGTCTCCAAACCAGAAACCCAGATCTGAATACCATGAAACCTGATGATAGCGCAGATCAAGATTCACATTCAGATCCAAACTTTGAGCTCCGGCTCATCTTCCCCCCGGAACTCATTTCCTCATATCTCAAGATTACCTGGCTGGGAACTTCCTCTTTATGACACTGTTTAGTGGTTTTCAAATTATTCCTGTAAAGGCAGAAAGAAGCAAGGAACCAGTCAGCTAAAACCACAAAGGCTCAGATTTTCAGGTGCCCCAGAACAGTACTCAGTTCCACTGGAAAGTGGTTAAGAGAGGGTTTTCTGCCCACCTTCTCCAACCCCAGGGGGCTCAGAGCAACTCAGAGGCTTGAAATCAGCTGGAGCACTGTACACTTTGGCCATGCTCTCTCCTGCTCTTTATGCAGAGGAGCAGGTGTTGGGATTGTAAGAAAACTTCCCACCAGGACCTCTTTGCAGCAGCAAATTGGCACAAATGATGTATACTGGAGTTAAGGATCTGTATCTCCACAGATTTTAGGTCACAGGCTGAGACCATGTCAGTGGCTGCTAGCTGAAAGGTTAGTGATCCTGCAACATTATATTAAACCCTTACTTTGCATAGCTCTTTAGCCTTATTTACTGAATAAGTATCTATTTTGTTCACTTGACCTATTTGTTTTAATGTCTACCTGCTGATCTACATTTGAGATCTCTTTGTGTGTGGCAAATATTGTATAATTTTTCCCTTTTGGTTTCCTCTTCCCTTCTTACTATGAACTGTACACTATAGTGCAGCTAGTTATCAATGGGCACAGTATATACAAACATTGTACAGTACTGCCACTAGGGGCAGGACGAGACAAGACTATAAGGAATAGTTAGAATTAGGGCAAGTCTTAAAATGAGGAAACCCCCTTTAACATTTAACCAAAACTTTTCTCTCATTTTTTTGATGCAATTCGAAGTGTCAGCAGATTTTTTTCCAATACATTTCAAAACATTTTGACCCTCTCTAGTTAACAAATAATAGGGAGACTGCAGTGCTTTCTCCATCAGACTATTTCAGAGAAAGCTGACTAACGGTGCACTACTGCTGCAGCTCTGCTAAACCCTGTCATGGCATCGGGGGAGAGGGGAATTGACTTCTAGGTTTTTACAACTGGAATTAATTGCAACGCTGTCCCTCCCCCCACCCCAGTGCAGAAACCATTGTCAGGGATGGTGATGACAAGAAAATGCCAAGCTGAACCAGAATCTGGGCTGGTGGTGTGTCTTATAGGCATCTATTCCAGCACAAACAGCCCAGCCCAGTAAATAGGAAGTATAAAATCAAATACTACAAGCTCTGTGCAATGACTAACTATGATACATGTGCTATCGGGTACTACAGGGTAGACTATATTTATGTATTTTATTGTACTATTTAAATATCTAAAATCAACAAATCGCCATATTAAGGAGAAAATATGTATAAACTGGCCCAATGACAGCAAAAGACCGATCAACCATCAACATAACATCCCATTCAACAACACCCTCTACTTATCACTCGGGAAAAGCCTAGAAAACCAGAGGACCCTTTTAGGGAACCAGAAAGTTGCAAAGAAAGTAAGTAAGTTCCAGAGTGGAGGATCCCTCACTGAGAATTCCTTCCCAGCAGCTATCTAATGGTAAAGCTATGGGGCTGTCGGTCTGTGTGTGTGTGTACAGTGCCAAGCACAATGGGATCTGGGTCCATGATTGGGGCTCCTAAGCACTACTGCAATACAAACAATGATCAACAGGTTTTTTAGACACAGAGAGTGTGTGTGTTTAATGCTTACTTTTTAAAATTTAAACATTACATAAACTCCAGCCCAACAGAGCAACCAGAGCCTGGTGTAGACCAGAGCCTGCAACTCCCTGCAGTGCAGAACCCCACCTCCTGAAATGGAGGGCGACTTTTGGTTTCTGCAGACACACCCATGTCTTTCCACAACAAATCACAGCTGCTCCACACGGAGCCCAAGAGTCAGGAGAGCACAAATGTTACAGAAACACACAAGGAGAAGGGAATGGAATTGCCCTTTCTTGGTTTCCCCTGTGTTTTTAAATTCCGATTAACAGCCCATGTGGAACTTCTTGTTCTTCTTGCTGGGCCCACGATGTCCCAGGTGCATGCTGTGTTGTTACACAGTCATTCCTTCACTTAGGAGAAGCCCTGCTCTATTTTGACACATCACCATATGGTGCATAAAGCCTAACTGAAAAAGTTACCCACAAAGAGGACAACTTGGGAACAACTGTTTGCTGCACTGTGACTAATTGCTGGTGGTAAAATATACTTATGGGAAAAAAAGGATGTGTGTATCAGCCTATCCATCATCCACAAGTGCAGGGGAAAGACTGCTGAGCTGCCATTTGAATGCTGAGTAACACACACAATGCCAAACCTACACTCGTAATAGGTGAATGAAAGCTGGACGTGGCTATAAGACTGTTTCCATTACGAGGTAGGGGTGCAATTCCCCTGCTTCTTGTACACATGCTTGCGCTAGTTCTCATCAAGTTAGCGTGAGTATAAATAACAATGTAGCTGCGGTAGCAAGGACAGTGGCAGCAGATGCATAGCTGAGTCATGCCAAGTATATGCCTACCAATTCCAGGTGGGTTTGTACTTGGCACAGTTCAGGCCTCCACTGTCACTAGTGGTGCTACCATGATTACAATGCATCACACCTCAGCTTGTAGTGTAGACATAGCCTAAGTGAACACATATAATGAACTAATATGGAGGTGGGGTCCTAAGAGGGCAGAACTAATATGAGAGTTGGGTGGTATTCTAAGCAGGAAGGAATATAGAAAATATTAAAAAGGTGAAATTCTGGCTCTATTGAAGTCAAAAGAAAAATTCCCCAAGGACTTCAGTGGGGCCAGGATTTCCCTCCAAGTCTTTGGACCTGATTCAGATCTCTGTGATACCAGAGTTAGTCAGCAGTGACACCAATGAAGTTGATGAAATTGCAACACTCTAATGCTGATGAGAAATCAGAATCAAGTCTATAATCCGGGGTGGGCAAACTTTTTGGCTCGAGGGCCACAACTGGGTATGGAAATTGTATAGCAGGCCATGACTGCTCACAAAGTTGGGGATGGGGTGAGGGGGAGAAGGGGTTGGGGGTGCAGGAGTGTGCTCTGGGCTGGGACTGAGGGGTTCAGAGGGAGGGAGGGGGATCAGGGCTGGGCAGGGGGTTGGGGTGCAGGAAGAGTTCAGGAGTGCACGCTCTGGGTGACTCTTACCTCAAGCAGCTCCAAGCAGCAGTGGCATGTCCCCACTCTGGCTTCTAGGTAGGGGTGTGGCCAGGTGGCTCTGCGTACCACCCTGTCTGCAGTCGCCGCCCCTGCAGCTCTCTTGGGCCATCGTTCCCAGCTGATGGGCACTGCAGAGGCAGCGTGCAGAGTCCCTTGACTGCCCCTTTGCGTAGGAGCTGGAGAACGGATATGCCGCTGCTTCGGGGAGCCGTGTGGAGCGGGGCAAGCCCCCCACTCCACTCCCCAGCTGGAACTTGAGGGCTGGATTAAAACATCTGGAGGGCTGTAGTTTGCCCACCACTGCTGTAGTCAGTTTAACAAAATGTATAAACACTGCTGTTGTAAACCAAAGCCACAAAAATGCAAAAGCAGTGGCAATTTCTAGACTCACCAAGCGCTTGTCAGTTTCCCAACCAGTTATGTACTGCCTGAAGTGGAATGAATACAAAGTGTGATACATATCAAAGCTTTTTCCAAAAAAACTCTTCCCTCTGCTCATAAAATAAATAAAATTAGCTCCCTACCTCCTGCTTCTTGCCCACCAGAAGGAGAGTCTGCTGCTATAAGACCAGGAAAAGTGAAGGAACACAGTCATGTACCCATTTGGATTTATAATTCTTTACAAGGTTACACTCTTCTACAGAATACTCGGACAAGACCTGTGAGGTAAGGAGGAAGGGATAGAGACCAGATGAATAGCCAGAACATATGGTGGACATGAGACTAGGTACTCAGCCAACTCTGTGAGGGACACATGCAGGACTGCTTCATTTTCAGGGTTTTTTTTGCCTCCCTGCTGCCGAGAAATGGATATTTGAGCCAGCAAAAATATACGAGTAAGTAAAAACTACCTATGACCAACAGGTACTGCAAACAAGACACAAGTATGAGCTGCTGGAAGAATTTCAGTATTACTTTTTGCAATTGTTTCATTTCATTCATGTTAATTTGAATGTGTTCGAGGATATGTTTTAGGATGACACAGTAAATACAGACCAAGGAATAGTCATAATTACTAGAGCAATGTGCAACCATTGCAATGCAACCTGAAATGATGTGAAACTTGCTAGGTTTCCAGTGTTGTTACAAATTCAGAGCAAACCTGTCTAAAGATTGGTTACGGCTTGCAAACAACCTATATGAACCTAGTCTTCGTTTTGAGTGACCTACAAGGCACCAGATATAAAATCAGCATAGCTCCATTGATGTAATCACGGTAAGTCTATAGCTTTGGTTAATTTTTTTCCTGCAGTTATTGCTTTCTAATAGCCTCCTTTGAAGGCAAGCGTTGTGTGTTGTTCTCCTGAGATTCCTTGTAAAATTTGTACAGGTGTTTACCTTCTCATTCACTCACTCCTCACTATCCACCTGCCAGCGGCTACTGACTCCCATATAAATACCTCAAATGTCAAAATCAAGGGAAACAAAACAAAACAAAAACAAAACAAAACATTTTCTATGACTCCTATATAACCATATCAAACTTCCATAAGCAGTTATAGTAGGCAGGGTAACCAAATATTAAGATAAGTTTGTTGTACATCTCAATTAGCATTCTTTAAGATAACGGTATCACAATATTACTCTTTCAGGATTTTCACATGCTTTAAGAGGGAATTTATAAAAATACAGGCTAAGATTTTCAAATGTAACTAGTGATTTCTGCTGCCTCACTTTTTGGGTGCTCAACTTGAGCCTCTTGAAGGGGCTGATATTCACAAGCAAGGGCACTCAGCACTTTCTGAAAGTCAGTCCTCTTTAAGAAGTCTCAAGCTGGACACTTAAAATGGAGACACCCAAAACCACTAGTCACTTTTAAAATTTTTAGCCATACAAGTTATAGATGGAAAGACCCATCAGATTATCCATTTCCACTCCCTTCTGATGCACAATTGCTCTGTACATTGTCTAGTGTTTTGCCTGGCCTATTTTAAAAAAGAAGATCTTCCACCACCTCCTTTGGGAGAAGATTTAAGAAAATGGACCAAAATTCTGCTTTCACTCACATCAGTACAATTCTTTTGAAGGCAGTCAGAGTGCACATGGCAGCTCAAAGCAGAATTTGGCCTCACAACTCTGTCTACATGGCTAATCAAATTTGTTTCTGGAAATATCAGCCAACATAATTGCCTGGAAAAAATATATACATTCTAATAGTCCCCTGTTGATAATCCATAGATCTATTGCCACTTTTCCAGACAGATAAAGTATAGGGGGACCAGCCTGCTGAAATCTCTAATAAAGTCATACACCTAAAGTAAATGAGAATAAGATTCATGCCTGCTAAACAGAATAAAAAAAGAATTAATACAAAGCAACTACATTAATAGCTATTATCTAAAAACTTATATCCACTGGCTAGCAAGATCACAAGGCCATAGTGATAACTTATAATAGTAAATGTAATGGGATTGACTAGATTTTTTGTTTTTAAAAGTGGCTCATATGAAGTCAAGTGCTAGTAGTTTAAAACATTTTACCTGAAGACCAGGAATATTACAGTGCATTAAATGCATTCACTTAGATGGTTCTCTCAAGACAAGCAGTTGGGAATTTAGAAAATAAGTTTTCTGGAGTTACCCCAGAACAAAGTCATTTGAGCTGGCTCAATTTTACACAGTCACATATTTTCACTGTCAATATGGGTTTAGGCAAAGCATGAAAAACAGAAAATAGAAAGAATTTCTTGCTGTGGATTTCCTATAACAAGAGTAGGCATTGCAAATGTTAATAAATGGTCATAAAATTCTCTCTTTAAAATTCATTCCTGGTTTTTGTTTTTCTAATCATGAAAAATACAATGTGGGCTATTAATCTCTCCTGTTTCAGTGCATAACCTGATAAAGTTGATCTCTCTCCTGTAGTATTGGAGAACATTCTTTCCCCTGCTTTCTAATTGGCCTCTATCCTCTGCCTGTGCTGAAATACTTCTTTGGTCAAAGGTTGTCTAGCAACCTCTGCCATAACCAGTGTGTTTTAGGAGGACCTTTCCAGTCTCTACGCTGGATGATGCATTTTGAGGAACCTTGGACCCAAGGATGTCAGAAAACATGGACCGGAAAAGAAATCATCCAGTCAGTGAGAGTTTAAGGCTTGAAAGAACCATGATGGAAGAGCACTCAAGGAAGGGGATCTGTTGGAAGAGAGAGACCGAGATAAAAGTTTGGGAGGGCAAGAAGCAGCAAAGATGAGGTGAGGTATTGGGGCCAGAAAGAGGGAATTTGAAGTGCAAGGAAGAAGTATCAGGGAGGGAAAGCAGAGAAAGGGCAGGAGAAGAAGGAAAATTGTGAATAGATGTTCAAAATATCCAGGGTTTAATTAAATTGACTGATCCTCCCAAACTTCAGAGGTTTCCCCATAACCAAAGAACACCTTGCAATTTGGCATGGACAATATGAGATTCGGGGCTGCTAGCGATAAAGACTAAGGGTACATTGGAGGAGCTGCAGACGGAAGCATTCACAGAATCTGCCCACATTATGCCTGACTGAGGCACACAATGTCAACCTCTCACTTTAATAAGAACTAAAATTCTCAAAATAAAAAAAGGACAAAAATTCCTAGGACAGCATGGAGTTCCAGTTTACTTAATGGAAAGCACTGACACTAAACAAGCAGCTTTTGACAGCATAATTAATGTCTTTCTGGGGCCTGGTCTATACTATGCGTTTAAACCGAATTTAGCAGAGTTAAACAGATTTAACCATGAACCCGTCCACACAACGCGGCCCTTTATATCAATATAAAGGGTTCTTTAAACCGGTTTCTGTACTTTTCCCAACGAGAGGAGTAGCGCTGAAATCTGTATTGCCATGTCGGATTAGGGTTAGTCGCAAATCGACAGTATTGGCCTCCGGGCGGTATCCCACAATGCACCATTGTGACCGCTCTGGAAAGCGATCTGAACTTGGATGCACTGGCCAGGTTGACAGGAAAGCCCTGCGAACTTTTGAATTTCATTTCCTGTTTGCCCAGTGTGGAGCTCTGATCAGCACGGATGGCGATGCAGTCCCAAATCCAAAAAGAGCTCCAGGATGGACCATACGGGAGATACTGGATCCGATCGCTGTATGGGGAGACAAATCTGTTCTATCAGAGCTTGGTTACAGAAGACAAAATGACAAAGCATTTGAAAGAATCTCCAGGCTATGATACAGAGTCCACAGCACAGTGCTGTGTGACAAGCGTAACGGAAAGCCAAAGAATCAAATGGACGCTCATGGAGGGAGGGAGGGGGGAACTGAGGACTCGAGCTATCCCACACTCCCCGCAGTCTCTGAAAAGCATTTGCATTCTTGGCTGAGCTCCCAATGCCTGAAGGGTCAAAAACATTGTTGCCAGTAGTTTAGGGGGTATATCTCGTCAATTTACACCCTCCCTCCCCCCGTGAAAGAAAAGGGAAAAAAATTTCTTGCCATTTTTCAATGTCACCGTATGTCTACTGCATGCTGCTGGTAGACGGGTGCTGGCGCTGAACAGCAGCATCCTCCCCTTCCCTTCCCGGTGGCAGACGGTACACGGTACAAAATGACTGCTAGCCATCGTCATCATCAGCCGTGAGTGCTCCTGGCTGGCCTCGGTGAGTTCGGCCCGGGGTGGCCTGGGTAAAAATGGGAATGACTCCCGGTTATTCCGGCAGATGGTACAGAACGGCTGGTAACCGTCCTCATCATAGCAACTGGAGGCTGAGCTCCATCAGCCCCCCCACCCCCCCCCTTTCATGTCTAAAGAAAAGATTCTGTACTCCTGGACTATCATAGCAGTGGGAGGCTGCGCTCCTCTCCCCCACCCTTTAATGTCCTGCCTGGACTATCATAGCAGCTGGAGGCTGCCTCCCCCTCATTTTATCTCACTAAAAGTCAGTGTTTCTTATTCCTGCATTCTTTATTACTTCATCACACAAATGGGGGGACACTGCCACGGTAGCCCAGGAAGGTTGGGGGAGGAGGGAAGCAACGGGTGGGTTGTTGCAGGGGCACCCCCTAGAATGGCATGCAGCTCATCATTTCTGTGGGATCTCTGGGCTCTGACCCGGAGCGGCTGTGCTCTCTGGTTCTCTAGTACACTTGCCCCATATTCTAGGCAGGACTGACTCTATTTTTAGACAAAACATAAAGAAGGGAATGACCCGGGGAGTCATTCCCATTTTTGTCCATGCGCCCCGGCCGACCTCAGCGAGGCCAGCCAGGAGCACCCATGACAGCAGCAGATGGTACAAATGACTGATAACCCTCATCACCAATTTACAATGGCACAGCAGATGGTACAGAACGACTGGTAACCATCTCTGCTACCTTGCAAAGGCAAATGAATGCTGCTGTGTAGCACTGCAGTACCGCCTCTGTCAGCAGCATCCAGTACACGTACGGTGACAGTGACAAAAGGCAAACCAGGCCCCATGGTTGCCATGCTATGGCATCTGCCAGGGCAATCCAGGGAAAAAGGGCACGAAATGATTGTCTGCCATTGCTTTCACGGAGGAAGGATTGAGTGACAACATTTACCCAGAATCATCCGCGACAGTGTTTTCGCACCATCATGCATTGGGATCTCAACCCAGAATTCCAATGGGCGGGGGAGACTGCGGGAACTATGGGATAGCTACCCACAGTGCAGTGCTCCAGAAATCGACGCTAGCCTCGGTACGTGGACGCACACCGCCGAATTATTGTGCTTTGTGTGGCCACGTGCACTCAACTTTATACAATCTGTTTTACAAAACCGGTTTATGTAAAATCAGAATAATCCCATAGTGTAGACATACCCTGGATCTTGCTCTTCTTCTGCACAGAGACGGGCTCCTCTGAACAGCACTGAAATCGGCATGAGGAGCCTTTCACGTTCTCCAAGAGAAAACAATAACAGAAAAGGATTCTGCCTCTCCTCTGCCCATCCCCCTCTTCTCACTGCAACTCACTCATTTTTCAGTGTCAGACTCTCCGCTCCTTAGCAGCTGCTCATGCTTTCACTGTGGATTGGTACGGTGCACAAAGCATATATGAAAAGTCTCACTGTGCGTCAGCCCCATGTCATTGTTCCCTTACTGTCCCAGAGTTTAGCAAAGCTAGGCTAGTCTCAATAATACCAACAGACAATACACGTGCCATCAATCGAGCTCACTGACAAAAGAAATAGCAAGTATTGTTTGCCTTTTTAAAGCCCTGAATAGCAATCAACAAAAGAAGCTGGAGTAAGCTAATGGGTCTAAAGAAATAGCTGCATAATCAGGTTTTTCTGAAATCCTGGTATGTATTTTAAAATAAAATTTGCTAAACATTTTGACATCTGTCCTTGGATAATTATAAAGTCCAGAGATCCAGAGTTGTGTTTGGGCGAGTTGTGTTTTAAAGAGGGTCTTTTCATATAGAAAGGAAATTTTAAAACATAGCAAACATACCTAAATATAGTCAACTTTCTCATGCATATTTTAAATAATTTACTGCCTTATGTTTTAAAGCTCTTTGCAATCCTCACATGTAGTATGTGGTGATTATTAATAATGATGTTAGTGAGGGAGAGTAGAGTAACAATTGCTCTTACTATTTGTTAATTATCATATTTCTTGATATTTCAGTTAGGAATTTCCTCCCTCACAAGCCCAGTTGCTCCACCTGTATGACATTGCAGTGAAATCATAATACTCCATTTGTGAGATCACAGTTTTTGTGCAACTACAGACTGCAGTAATACATAACCAGAAGTTTACAATTTCACCGAAAGTTCAAAAAGCAGAAGAAGCCGGGACATAAGCTTTCAGAAGAAAGTCCTCAGTAAAAACATACATTTTCAATCAGAGTAGTGGGAGCGCAGAAAAATCCTGGCATTACACACTGCCTTTTTGTTTTTGTTTTTTAAATTACTCTGTCTGTATTACCGTAGTGACAACAGGCCCCAGCTGAGATCAGGGCAGTATTGTGCAATTCTCTGTACATAAACATAGGGATGGACTTTTTGTCCTAATGATCTTTTCTTTCAAGTTTTCTCTAGCATAATAATCCTCTGAGCTGAAAACATTCAAGCTTCAGGACCCAAGGACCTGATCTTACAATGTACTAGTGCATCCTGCAAGGTGCAGAACACTCCCAATTTCCAATGACAGCGAGGAGGCCTTCAGTCACTCTTCAGGATCAGGCCTGAAAATTTACCAGGGCTATGAAATTCACAGTACAAGTCAAAAAAAAAAAAATTTCTTTGCATCAATATGTAGAATACTGTCATTGTTTGAGGGCTGTGTTCAATGGGAGTTTTGTGCAAACATCAGGGGAAAATGTAGCCTTCAGTGCTTCAAGTTGTTTGCTCTGTAGTAAACACTTTTGTGCAGAAGATGCTGTTGTTGTTCTTTTTTCATAGGCAAACTAAAAGTAATATTATTGATTACTCATCACGGGTATAGCAGCCTATGAATAAATAATAACACCTTGATCTAACTCAGACACCACTCTGTGTCAACAACTAAAGGCAGCTAAGAACCAAATTATTACTTCCATAGCACAAATGCACTACTACGGGAGCAGGTGCAGGAAGCCTCTTCCCTGTTGTAACTCCTGAGGAAATACAGCCATAATGTGGATACCTGTGCTCCCAGAATGTAAAGTTCCCTCCCCAGAACCTGCTAGGGATCGATAAGAAGCTAGAGGGCTGCAACAGTGGGAGTTGCAAACAACCCTTTTCCTGTGTAATAAGAGCCATAATCAAGCCCTAAGCATTCAGGTCACTACCATGGTTCCTCTCCCACCTGGCCATACCTCAATGCTTCTAGGTTCTTAGGGATATCCTGAATTTCAGTGATTTGTGTCTGTTCCACCTTAGAGTCCTTCATCATTCATGCCAATTCTTCCAGGCTGACTCCATTGCTTGTGAAGGGACCTCCACCACACCATTGTCTGGTGGGTCAACAGGCGGCGAAGGGCCTGAGGCACTGTGATAATCAGAGGTGATGGGGCTGACCCAGCTGTGTGGGTGGTGCCCAGCAGAGGCATCACCCACTTGACAGCAGCACAGGAACATAATTCAGTGGCAGCCTTCAGAGGGTCTGAGGAGGAGAATGAGAGGGTAAGGCGAGGTGGGAGGTATATGCAAGGCAGACAAGGCTACTTTTGCTACTCCAGGGCTTGTAAACTGCTGGGAGGAGCCAGTTGGGATCTCCACCTGTCATCGTTTAGAATATTGGAGCCAATCTGGGAGTGACTGGCTGGCAGCACTCATGCCAGCTCAGCTAATCAGGCATCAGAATGGAAATGGGGAGACCTGTGAGAGGGGAAAAGATGGTTCCACTACTCTCGCCCATCCACCCTAGGAGAGCTAGAAAAGAAGAGGGTGATCAAGTAGGAACAAGAGAAAGAAAAGAAGCAGCAGCTATTGTGAATAGCTGGCCTGGTATTTAGGGACTACTGAAGTTAGCAATAAGAGGTAGAGGATGGTTGGCTGATGGGGTTCCTACGGATACAGGGAGACTTTTATCCCTAAAACCGCAGATTGAAGACAAGTGAGGTCAGTCCAGACTGAAAGCTGATGCTGCCTGAAAGATTTCAGCAGCCTACGTGAAAGGAGTTTGATGGTCTCAGTCTTGTTTCCAGCGTAAGCTCTTTGAGGCAAGGTCTTCTTAGAATCATCAATAATTATTTGGATCACAGCAATGCCTAGAGGCCCCAACTGTACTTGGGGCCTCTTTGCATTAGGTGCTATTCAAAACACAGTGAGAGACCTGAAAGGCTTATAACTTAAACAGACAAGACAGAGAGAGCAGGAGAAAAGCAGTACTATCATCTCCGCTTATAGATGGGAAATGGTGGCAGAGAGAGAGATTATGTGACTTGCCCAAGGCCAAACAAGGTGTCTCTAGCACAGCCAGAATTTGAACCAGTTCTCAGGAGTGCCTTAATTACAAGGCCATCCTTTCTGTGTATGCCTGTACTGTACTTACCTCTGTGTTTGGAAAGTGCCCAGCACATCTTGGGCACTACTGCAGTACAGATAAACAATAAATAAATAGCAATTGGCTTTAAGCAGCTTCTTTCAAATGGCAGCTGTGGCACATTTCAGTTGTTCCCTTCCAGTTCTCACCAAGTCCCCTGGTGAGCAGGAAAACAGAGGTTAGCTGGTGAGACCTGATGCAACCAGCAAGGGAAGGAGCAGGAGGCAGCCAGAACCTTATTGCTGCCTGCATCAAGAGAAGAAGGTGACATTATACCCGCTCATTGGGCAACTCTTCAGAAGAGGCCACCCAAGCCAGCCCTCCATCTTTACCAAAGGTGTAGTGGTGTGGGAGAGAGAGGATGTGAAAAGCTGTGTAGCATAGCTAAGCTCCCCTATCACACTTCTCAGCTGGCTACAGTTCTCTCAGGACCACAGTCAGTTGTTGTAAGTTAGAGCAGCCTTTAGGCTGCTCTAACTTACATCAGGCCAGGACCAGGGCTGGAGCAGCTTGAGAATTAGGGAGCAGCAACCAGTTCCCTGACAGCCCCTCCTCTCTCCTGCATCAAACATACCTTGCAGGAGGGAATATGGCCCACTAGTTTTTAAAAGCCAATCTCCTATTGGGGCATTTACTGTAACTACTCTATTGGACCTATACATTTATGAAGTTGATGTTAGGGCAATATTTTAAAATACATCAGAACGGGTGGGTCATGTCTGTTTCTTTGCCCTTCCATATGTAGGCTGGTTAGCATACACTTGTACAGGGAGCCTAAGATCAAATGAACAAAGAAAGAATCTTTCTTGCCCTTTTACACTTAGGAACAAGGAGTGGCGTGTAGGTGGGCAGAGCTCACACACTGTGAGGAGCAGTGTATTTAGGGTTAGTGGAAAATGGAGAGTGGGAGGGTTAACAGGAGGAATTGTACTGATGGGAAAGATAGAAGGAAGAAGGGGACAAAAGGTTGCGACTCAAGTGGACAAGAAAAGAACTGAGACAAAGGATGGAAGAAACAGATATACCGGTGTCAAGTATCAGAGGGGTAGCCGTGTTAGTCTGAATCTGTAAAAGCAGCAGAGAGTCCTGTGGCACCTTATAGACTAACAGACGTTTTGGATCATGAGCTTTCGTGGGTGAATACCCACTTCGTCAGATGAATGCCGGTGCAATTTCTCGAAGTTAGACAGGACCAAAGTGTATCTACATCGATGTGGTAACAGTTTTTAAAATTTATAGATTTTTAATTCAGCTTTGCAATTAAGTACAGTATTCAGTTACTTCACAATTCAAGTACACCACTACCTCGATATAACACTACCCAATATAACAAGAATTCGGATATAATGTGGTAAAGTAGCACTCCGGGGGTGGGGGTGGGGGGCCAGGGCTGCACACTCCAGTGGATCAAAGCAAGTTCAATATAACACTGCTTCACCTATGACACGGTAAGATTTTTTGGCTCTCGAGGACAGCGTTATATAGAGGGAGAGGTGTATACAATCTTCCTACTGCATGAGTGAGGCTCTGCAGTCCAGGGTGGCACTTCAAATACAACAAAAAAAGAAAAAAAGATGCTCCATGTTTGGGTCATTTTATGTTGATCGAACGGATGTGATTGAGGCTGCCTTTGGATCAGATCTGAGGGAAGCAGTATAGCGCTTTTCAATCATGAGGAGGACGGTCTAGATATACCACTTAAATAATAAAATGACCCTTTAAACGCGTATGTCCGAACAATGATTTTTGATAAAGCAAGTCCTACAAGAACAACATTTCAGGAAACAAAGTGGATACACACACTTTTGAATGACATTTTTTTTTTAAATCAAAAGGAAAAACCACTCTTCAAGACTCAGTATATGTAGGTTTAAAATACAATATAGCTGTAAATGTTCTTTGCAGATCATTGTGCTCACAATGCAAAATATATTGAAATTGAAACCAAACATCCTGAAACAAATCCTACCAGAGGCATTAACTATGCTCCAGTGAGCATTCTGGCACACTTTAATATTTCAGGTCAATGAAGCTTATTCTGAGCAAAACATCTGGAACATTATAAATCTAGGACTTTTTTTTTTCTGTGCTCCAGTTTTCACTTCATTTCTTTGATTCCTTTTAATTATAAGATGGAGCAAATGACATTTCACAACACTAACTCCCGCAATTGTTCCTTCACTAACTGCCCTATTTGCTTGCAGCTTCCTCCCTTTTCCTCTTTCCTCCCACACAAAATAGCTTCCCAGGGCCTGACACTGAAATCCTAATTCAAGCAGCACTTCCACTGATTTCATGGGAGTTTTGTCTAAATAGACATTCTAGAACTGAGCTCTTTGTCAGTGAGTTCTGAAATTCATTCATAGCTTACCCTGCTGTCTCATTTTCATAGGTGTTGGTGTCATTCCAGGAGGTTTACATTTGACATTAAACATTCAATATATAAAAATATAAAGGTAGGGTGCAGAATTGGTGTAAGCACCTTCAAGGATGGTCACTTGGCTTTTCAAAGAGTGTTATTCAAACTGGAGTAGGCATAAAAGTAAGACCATTTGTATATAAAATTGTGTGGATTCCACTCCTGAAATTCATTTTACAAAATCCTCTCAGAGATAGCTGTGTGCTGAATAGTTATGGCTAAGAGGGGCATTCAGCACAGAGGCCTTGAGCCTGCCAGGTCCTGATCTCCTTCAATTCCCATTTGATCAAGTCTATTAGTTTAAAACATAGTTTTTTAAAAAATTCTTAAGTCCTACAACCTCCATCCCTTCTCCTATTGCTAGCTCCTCCTCCAATATGATGCCCCAGCATTCATTATGTTGATTGTGTCATATTAGTTGGAAAAATCCATTGGACCATGAAGCTGACTTCTATAGGGATGTCAGATAAGTGCTATTTGATTGCTATAATCTGCAATTTTCCAACTGTTAAAATCTACAATAATAATGTTTTACTATCTTACAAATGTTAGACTAGAGAGAGAGATTTAGAGCATAAGACTTGGGAGGAGGGATGGTTTTGTGTTTAAGGCATTGAACTGAGATTCTAAAGAGCAGAGTTCAATGCCTGATTCTTCCACAGGCTGTGTGTGGGGTTTTGGCTAGTCACTTCTTTTTTCTGTGCCTCCATTCCCAGCTGTAACATAGGGATAGTAACTCTTCCTTTCTCCGGCTTCTCTGTTTAGACTATAAGAATTTCCTGGCAGAGACAGTCTCTTACTATCCATATGTCATACAGCACCTAGTACAATGGGGCACTGAAATCAACTGGGGCCTCTAGGCATTCCTGACATGCAAATACTAACAACAACAGAGAAGACTTCCTCTCCTCATATGCCATTTTCATGCTCCATAAATATCTAAGATAGCATCAGCATAGTGCATATGGGGGCACTTGTAAGTGTACTTAAAACTAAGTAAGGGCTGCATATCAAAAAGGCCAGAAGTTCAAAGCAATGCAGATAAGCATCCAAAAGTTTAGATGTTTAATTTGAGCTTTATCCAAACCTATTTTCTAGACAAATCAGACTTGAAATCTTCTGACTCCTAGTACTGCCAGATTAAGTCCCCAAAACAGCAGACAAGCAACCTTTCTTGCAGTATTTCAATTTTTCCACTCTCAGCCCTGGCAAATCCTAGGGGCAAACATTTTTAGTCTGTGTGTGAGAGAGGCAGGGTCAATGACTCACAGCATATGAGGCCAGTTTATTCACCACAAGAAACAAATAAAAAGAAAACCTGGCACATTCCATACCTCAAAATGGGTTCCCTTATTGCAGTGGCTCTCGACCAGCGGTATATGTATCCCTGGGCGTATGCAGAGATCTTCCAGGGGGGTACATCAATTCACCTTGATATTTTTCCTAGTTTTTCATCAGGCTACATAAAAAGCAGTAGCCAAGTCACTACAAACTAAAATTTCATACAGACAATGACTTGTTTATACTGCTCTGTATACTATACACCGAAATGTAAAAGGAGCAAGTAAGTATTTTTTTTAGTAATAGTATGCTGAGACACCTTTGTATTTTTATGTCTGATTTTGTAAGCAAGGAATTTTTAAGTGAGGTGAAACTTGGGAGTAACACAAGACAACTCAGACTCCTGAAAGGTAGTTTGAAAAGGTTGAGAGCCACTGCCTCACTGCATCTCTTCCAGGCCTTTCCTACACTAGATCCTGCCCTGGGCTGATTTTCCTCTGGTAACACTCTTATTTTATAGTCTACAGAAAGTTCACAGCTTCGTAGAGGTCAGGTACAATCCTGGGATTGGTCCCCTTGGTTCATCTCCAGTTCTCACTGCTTCTTAAGGGATAGCACCCTATCATGTACTGACTCCTTTGTTACCTGAGTGGCTTCACCTCATCCTAATAAAGCTAAGAATTGCACATGACAGTCATTGCCCCGGTTACTGTGCATGGAGCTAAACGCTTGTGACACGTTCAATTGCATGCAAATACATGCAAGCATCACTGCACTATTTATTCTGCACTGCGCAAAGTGAGGAGGGTGGGTGAAGCTATGAATATAGTTGCACAACTGAAATTTTCAAAGAAAGCATTTTACAATCCAGCCAGCCAAATGTATGAGAACCTGAAATAGGGAAAGTTAGATTAAAACTAAGTATAAATTACTTTAGGAATGCCTCTAAATCACTCATTTTAGCTGTCAAAATTATTCTAAGGCTGGAAGGTCAGGGACCAATATGTCATGAAACAAACTATGTTGGGATTAATACAATAGAAATTGATCTATAATTCAAACAAAATAAAACAGAGACAATGGACATTCTTTTTTAGACCTTCCAAAGGAACAAGTTATAAACAAATACAAATGCCATCTTAGATTACTGTAAGAAACACTGAAGATAACCTATAGATCCTGTGTACCTGTAAATCAGAAAAAAATATTTTCTGTAACAGACCGTTATATAAAACAGAATGCTAATAGTAAAGAAGAAAATCTTGAGTGGTCCTTATGGGGCCAAGTAAGGCTCCCAAATGCAGTGAAAGAACTGAGAACCAGGCAGGAAGCCTTTTGTGCACTACCCAGCCCTTACCAAGGTCTCGCCACTGAAACACAGAGGAGGGAATGGATGCACTGAGACATAGCCCAAGAGTCCAAGAACAGTACAGGTCCACATGGCCAAAGCCTGCTGGGGGCAGGGTGAGGGGCAGTAGCAGTGGGCTACAGTAGGCAAAAACTCCTAAGGAAATTAGGCACCTAGGGTGAAATCCTGGCCTCAGTATCAATGACAAAACTCCCACCCACCCCTAGTGCGACCAGAATTTCATTCCTAATTGCCAGTGAAAGCCAATGGGAGCTGTAGCTGGTAGGCAGAACCACCAGCTGTGGAAGATAAACAACACTCAGAGTTGTAATCCTTTTCCCCAGGGCCTTCTTTTACTGATTTATAAACAAAAGGATTCCAAACTGAAACAAAGCACTCAGAACAGTGGGTTCCAGTTGCCATAGACCTTGCATCTAGGAGAGAGCACGTTCACCCCCTAAGAAAACCCCATCACTACCATTTACCCTCTGTTTTTATATCCCCCATCTTCATCACCCATGTGACAGGTTTGGATTAAGTCTTTGTGGACTGGAACTTGGGCAACATTTCTACTATGTCTCACTACCTAATGCCCTTAGATGCTTTTGAAAAATCTCACCAGACGCCACTGCCTCCCATTATCCGGCAGTTAGATCCTGTGTCCGGCCCGATGATAGTTATGGCCCTACATGCAGGGTATCCAGGGATGAAGGTCCTGTCCCTCAGCCCCACCCCTTCTTAATGCATTCTCCTTAGCACACAGTGCATTTAACTCAGGTTCTGTGCTCAATTCGCAGTTATGGCCTAATATTTGTTTTCATTTTGACATACAGCCAAACCAATAAACCATGCAGGATTTTAATAAGACAAGTTAGTACACTATCAGTTGAAGGAGCTCTGCCCTGAATCTACGTATTGTAGCATGCTCTCTCTCTCCCCCTTCCAATGATAAATTGTATCGAAATCTGAAAATCATTTCATTCTTCACAAATGAAAACAAAATGTGATTCGAAATGTCATGTTTATGGTTGTGTGAGCAGGATTCCTGTTATCAATCATTCAAAATAAAGAGTATTATTTATTTAGGAGCAATTTGACAGTGGATTTAAAAACAAAACAACGTCTCCAGTTTTAACATTATGAAAAAAATTATCTCAGGAACATCAATATTATTTGGTTTACAGGTAAATGCTGGTTGTTGTTTTTTTAGATTTAGAGCCAAAAACCTAAATTCACTGCTGATGTAAACAAGTGCAACTCCATCCTCTATCTACGTCCTTGTAATATGTTATAGGTTCTGATCACCACTGAAATCAGTGGAGTCGCATTCACATGCAAAAGTGATAATCTTTGCCCACAAATTGATCTCACATACACACCGCAGGTTCTGCTATCCTTACTAACACCTTCCTCATGGGTATAGTCCTGCGGACTTCAATGGGACTACTTATGTGAAGAAGGTAGTAAATAGTGAGAGTAAGGGTGGCAGAATGAACCAATCGAAAGGAAAGATTTTCATGTGCTAATGATAGTCATTTAAGGCCATATTTTGCTACCTGTAGTCATGGTGAATAGTACATTATTCTGGAAAACTCCGTGCGAATCAATGGGACAACTCATAGAGAAAGCTGTTAGTCATGCGAGTAAGGATGGCAGGATCCGGCCCTTAAGCAGCATATACATCTAGCCAGGGTGAGACTGATCTACCTCAGTGATGCTGTGATAATCTTTTAAAATACTCAAAAATGAAGCGTGTATAATATTTATAACTACAGAATAGCTGTATATATAAATATGTAGCCACTGGAAACAATCTTCTATTATTAGCAGTAACTGTATTTTTCCCTAAGGGCCTCAACTGAGATCAGGGCTCAGTTGTGCTTGACACTAACAAACAAACACACACACACACACACACACACAGTAGGAGACAGTCCCTGTCCCAAAGAGCTTACAGTATGAATAGACAAGAAAGAAACTGAAGTATTATCACCACCATTTTACAGATAGGGAATTGAGGCTCAGAGAGATTAGATGACCTGAACAAGGTCACACAGGAAGTCCGTGGCCGGACTAGGAACTGAATTCACATCTCCTGAGCTCTAACCCAGTGCTGCTAACCACAAGACCATCCTTCCTTTTAAAGCTGTTTTATAATTATTACATTCAGTAAACTACATTGTGGCATTCAGCCACAGCCCGAAGTAAGGGGCAGCAGACAAGTGCACTGCCCCATGACTAACTGAGACCGGCTGACACAGGGTACTCTTCTTGCACTGGGAGTGTGTCTGTCAGGGAGAGTAATTTTCTGCAGCCCTGAAAGGGCACAGCTTGTTTCGTCCTGTGTGTCCAGCCAGATCTACTGGACAGTGCCGTTACTGCTCACTCGGAGCCCACCCCGTCATGGAGAGCAGTGGCTACACAGCCCTTGTATTCCACACAGAAACCAGGCCCAAGATCTGTGTAGCCCTAAAGTGGCCACATACAGTGGAGTTGGGGAAACCATACTATCTCTATCCCTATGCAGCTGTGTTAGGGATAGGGATAGGGATAGGGATAATCTTTCAACCATTTAAAAATAAGGACATTGTGTGTGTCAGCTGCAGCAGGCTGTGTATGCAAACACTGTAGAGATAGCAGGGCAAAGGAGGCTTCCCATATTTTATAAATCTGATCCATAGCCTGTAAAAACTCTTCATAGTACACAGGAAAGGATTCTAGAAGATGATGAATCCTGTGACATAGGGATTCCTATGCTATTGCACAGACCTAAGTTTTTCACAGCTTTGTAGGAACCTCAATGTATTACATCTGAAAAAGGAATACACTGATTGCCTAGTATTTCCCTAAGAAAACTGAAGTTATTGAGGTTTGAAATGTCTTAGTCTCTCTTCCTCCCAGCTGGTCTGAGTGTTATTCAGGATAAGTGAAAGTTAGCAAGCCAGAAATGAAAGCCCACCAAAAAAGATGTTTTGTGTGTGGAAAAAAAAAAAAAAGAATATTTTTTCATGTGCGTTAACAACAGCCAAATGCTCGCAGCTTTCAAGCTTGGTTCAATTACCGTAAACATAACCATGCACAGCAAGGATTTTCCACTAGATTTAATAGGGAAAAAGTATCACATGATGGAAGACTTTAAAAATCCAAACACAAGCAGTGCCTTCTGCACCAGACTAGCTGAAACAAAGGCAGTGTATGCAGTGCAATTCTGTGTCACTCTCATACCTGCTTTTACAGCTCACTGTTACTAAAGCCATGAGTAATTCCTAGCTCCTCTGGGTAAGTATGTGCACTACATGGCACATTTTTAGAAGGTCAGTTTCCCCTGGGGTGCAAGTTGTGTTAACATAAGGAAAATTGGGCCTCACCAGGCTGAAAATTTATCCCTCTCCCATCTAGAATATAAATGATGCCTTCAAGTGAGCAGCCAAAAAACCACAACCCACACTTCCTTGCTTCTTTTCACAAAAAATAAAAATAAATTGAAATATGACTTTAAAACAACTGTACTCCTATTTTTAATTATACAGTTTGGGGTGGCCTTAAAGAGCTTGATGTTCAAAAGCTAGAATTAGCCACAGCTAGGATTTCAAATGTTTAATTCGTGAGTTCTGTGAACACCTAATTAGTGACCTATGGGGGGGGGGGGAAGGAGGATGCTCCTATTTACTATGGCTTTTTTGGGTGGGGAAGGCCAAAATTCTGCTTTCACCTATTTAGCTGTAAATTCAGAGAACATCCATGTTGAAATCAATGGAATTCTAGATTTACCATGAGAGCAGACTTTGGCCCTATTATTTTTTTTAATTAAAAAAAAAATCTCCTGTCATTGTCCTCCTATCTAGACCTCTGAGGTGGCCCCTATTACCAGAATATCTGAACACCTCACCTTAAAAACCTCAGTTTTTAATGCATTTATCCTTGCAACACTCTCCCCTGTGAGATAGGGATATGCCATTATCCCATTTTGCAGATGGGGAACTGAGGCATAGAGAGATTCAGAGTTTGTCTTCACTGCAAAGTTAACTCAAGTTATAACTCCACATATTGCCCCTAACTGGAGTCCTGTCCAAACACAAAACCCCTTAATTCAAATGCGGTGGTGCTTGTAACTTGAGTTGGCTGGCCTGTTGGGGATGTAGGCTAAAACTTGAGGCAGCACAACTTATCTACTACTAAAATTACTCTGTAGCCAGCATCTTTTGGCATCAAGATAGAATTTCAGTTGTAATTAAACATACGTAGTATTGGAAAATCAGTTCTTTACAATCAAAGAGAAAGATATTGGCACTGATACCTGAGCATAAAAATAAAAACAAAAGAGGATATGAAAAATATCCCTTGCAACCAATCATCAGTGACTGTCCAGACCAATTACCCGATTTTTAAGAGTAAACATATACAAGAGACACATACAAACAGTGCTTTGGTTTGGCAGCCCAATTTCTCCAGTCCAAAACAAATCACTCATGCTGTGCTTGGACAGGAACAAGTTAGATGCAGAGTTCTTGACTCAGGGCGATCACTTTTCTTTGGCTTGCAGTGATAGGCAGTGCTTCTTCCCTCGGGGAGTATTTTGTCTGTACATGGATGCCCTTTTTGTCCTGTGGAATAATCTGGATGAAATTTTCTAGGAAATACTCTTTGATCCTTTCCCGGACTTTTCTAGGAAATACAGACTTATTTTGTCTGTCCCAATACAAAACTTTCCCACAGTCCTCTGCGATGAGTTCTACATACACCATTACTATAAACAGCATGGCAGCATACAGGCCAGGATGATCTTGAGCCATCTAGAGCAGCTGCCTTCTCTGGGCCTTTGTCACCCTCAGCCATAATCACCGCTGCCTGCAACAATTTTCACCGTATTTGCTGCACTGCCCCTACACTCATATCCTGGGGCCTGCAGTGGCTCCCAGCAACTTACAGCTCTGGGCTTATCACAGGACCCCCTTGCTACTCACTATGCCTGGAGCTGCAGAGTGTCCTGAAAGAAGTCTGACCCTTTGTATATTTTTATGAGGAGCTTTATGGGAAAAATTTTAGGGAAGTTGTGAGACTTTTCATTTCTGCTACCACTGTAAATCTAACGTCTATCAGCTGCCTCTGCCAGGGTGTACTTGAGTTGAGCTCCCTTCCCACCCAATGAAAGACTGACCCAGATCAGAAGAAGAAAGAAGCAGACGAGAGAATAAGTTTTCAGAGCTTTTCCAGTTTTCAGATGCTGCTGACCAGGAGAACAGAGATTAGAGGGACCATGTGATAGAGACCAAACAGAAGGACTAAGATTGGAAGAAATGCATGTGTGAGGAAAAGATGATGGACCAAGAGATGCACTGACAAGTGCACCAGGACATAACAACTCTGCTCAAGCAGCAAATACAGGTGTTGCAGAATAATATGGAGCAAAAGAACTCCTCCACAGCAGCCTTCACACTCCCTGGATAATTCAATGTACACAGGAACCTACATTCCTCCTCAAACAAGGTGCCAGCACTGCCTACCCTATCCCTTATCATGGCAGTGGAAACCAAGCGGAACTATGACTATTCATGCAATGATCTAGGATTACTTCAGGTTCAGTCAGCAAGCACCTGGCACTTTGCTTTTTTAATATGTGTAATAAAGCTCTGGTAAGTGTTGATGCTTTCAGAGTTTACCATTGTCAGTACGGTTGTTCATTGTGTATTTGCACACAATAAATTTATGTTTTTTTTTAAAAAGCCTATGTTATTGGGTATCACCAAACAGAAATGCCAGTCTCCCAAATTCATAACAGTTTATAAATCATGTAAATTTCTCATCCAAGCCAACTACACAAAGTAGTACACAGAAGCATCACACGGCAATACTATGGCACATATTAAAGAGATCTGCTAAGGCCTCTCTCAACCACACAGCTCCTCGATGGACTCTTGTAATTGCCCTGGCGTTTGACTCTTGTAAGTCAGCAGACAGTCTTTCCAATTCCCCCTTCCACCCTTTTGTAATAATTCCCTCTTTGTTTCAAAAATATTATGCAAGACATAGCATGCAGCAAAAATGACAGGAATATTTACCTCACTGAAGCTTCTGTCGGCATAACTTATGACACCCAGGAGAGAGTGAATAAACCACCCCCTGAGTGACATAAAAGTTACACCAACACAAGTGCCAGTGTGGTCAGAACTAAATCAATGGGAGAGCTTCTCCCACCAACATAGCTACTGTCACTTGCAAGGGCTGGAGTAGTTTAGCCAATGGGACAGCTCTCTCACAGCAGCTTAGAGCAGCTACATTCAAGAGTTTACACTGGTGCAGCTGCATCAATGCAGTGCCATAGCCTAAGATGCAGCCTAGCCATGAGACATTGCTAGCGCCCCTTCAATCTACCAAATGCACATTCAGCAGTCACTATGTATCTGCTCAGACTATCGTTAAATCTCTCCTCAGTGCTGTCTAGGTGCCCAGTGTATGGGACTATGTGCCATTGATGCAAATGGTAGGCCAAGTTCCCCAGAATCACTATTGGCATTTTGACTCCAATGCCAACGTGCCAGCCTGGGATGACTGTCCCTGGACAGAGCTTGTAGAAAGGCCCTGAGTTCCTCAAAACACAAGTATCAAGCACCTTGTCAGTCCACCCAACGTTAATGCCAGTCAAATGTCTATGATGATCAAACAGCACTTGTATAACCATGGAAAAGTACTCCTTTCTGTTTATATACTCAGTAACAATGTGGGGTGGGGTGTCTTATCTATTGTCCCACAGCAGTTCAGGAAGCCCATTGCTTCAAAGCCCTCAACTATTTGCTGCACATTGCTGAGAGTCATAATCTTGTGCAGCAAGAGACACTTAATGGTCTTGCACACTTACATGATAACTGCCCCTACCCCCGCCCCCACTGTGGATTTTTCAACCCTGAACTGATTGCCCACTGAACAACAAGGGTTGCAATTACCTACTGCTGTGGAAGCAGTAGTTGCTGATGTTTTGCAAATATAGGAGAATCATACATCCTGTCTCTAAAACAGACACCAGAACTCAGCTTAGCTGTTCTGGGTTGATGATTCTGCCAGAGACCTGGCAGAGAGAATGAAAAAGCAGCACAATGAACTGTGAGAATTGTAAAAAGTCACACAAATTATGGGATGGAGTAAACATTATGAGATGGGATGTGTCAGAACTTGACTTCTGCTCCCATTATTCCCTGGGTGCAGTGATAATATCCCATAATGCACTGCAAGGCATTGAACCAGATAGTGGCATTTGGGACACTGGGATGCCATTTAAGACAGAGCACCAGATCTTCTACCGATAGCCTCTAATGGGGAGGACGTGCAGCACCAACAAAGCAGTCAAGCCTGCATGTACTGTAGTGACATAGCAACATTGGCACCTATAAGCCAACAAAATTTTTGTTGGCAAAACTTTGTAGTATAGACATGGCCCTATGTTAATTCTGCAGTGAAGATGTATCATAAGGGACTCAACCAAGGGCCCACAGGAAGCCTGAAACTACAGTACTCCTCTTCACTTCAGTTTATTTTTCCTCACACATTCTTTTGCTTTTTTGGTGGCTCTTGTTAATGCCATTAAGCTGTGTTAACAAACCTCTCCATAACAAAAGAAAAGACAAGTCGGGTGGACAGAGGAAAGAGAAGTCAGCTAAGCATTGCTGACTTTTTTTTTTTTAAAATAGTTTAATGCTATGGATTTGCTGCTGCCCCTCAATCACGGTAAAGTTTACATATATGGAGTACAGCCCGTTCGCGTATAGAGTGATAATGTTAAACTGATGACTCATTAACAGAGCTATAAGAGTAACAGATTCTGGTTCCTCAAACTTTTGTTGTTAATTATGATCTCACCAGTATTCCAGAGTCTAGATTTAATTATACATTGACAGAATGTACATTCATATTCAAGAAATGGGCCTAGACTCTTAGAGCCATACTTAAGCCAACAATAATACTCCCATTGGTTTCAATAAGGCCAATCCTTAATTTTCTCTACTCTTTTGGCAGCCAGGGGCTTCACTGAAAGATTCAGAGGCTTATTTTAATGAAACTCTTTCACAGCCATCAACACAACTGTTATCAGAAATTGTATTGCTTTTGATAAACATGCAGCAATGCAAGTAAGTCTTCTTTGTATCTGGGGATGACTCTCCTTGAGACTGTCAGGGGCTAGGTGTGTCACAGAGGTGCCACCCTCACCCTCTAGGTCAGAGGTGGGCAAACTGCGGCCCGCGGGACCGTCCTGCCCACCCTTGAGCTCCCAGCTGGAGAGACTAGCCCTCATCCCCTCCCCCACTGTCCCTCCTCCCCTGCAGCCACATCGCCGCGTGGGCAGCACTCTGGGTGGTGGGGTTGCGCACTCCTGCCAAGCAGAATGGCAGTGTGTCTGGCTCCAGCCGGGCAGCACGGCTGCCAGAAATGCTACTCTGAGCTGCATGGTAAGGGGGCTGGGGGGGCTGGATAAGGGGCAGGGGGTCCCAGGGGGAAGTCAAGGGACAGAGAG
>NC_133770.1:183950722-184090151 GCF_003597395.2 Chelonoidis abingdonii | reverse complement strand
GGGGGTGGGGTCCCCGGGGCGGTTAGGGGGGCAAATGGGGGCGAGGGCCCTGAGGGGGGCAGTCAGGGGGCGGGAAGAGGGAGGGGTCGGATGGGGGTAGGGGCTAGGCTGTTTGGGGAGGCACAGCCTTCCCTACCAGGCCCTCCATACAGTTTTGCAACCCCAATATGGCCCTCGGGCCAAAAAGTTTGCTCACCCCTGCTCTAGGAGCCGGGAACATGCATTATTTGTGCTCCACTCTATGGGTAGTTGCAAACTCAGAGGAGGAGGCCTTTTTCTCATTCTTACAGAGAATGCAAGAATCTTAAAATCAATATATAGAAAGGGATGGACTATTAGGAAAGGGTGGGTGAAAGCAAGAGGATAGACCCTTTCTGCCCCACAGCCCCAAACTGGACTTACTAATGGCAAGCTGTCACCACCTTCTGGAGAAGAGAGCTCCCTAACTCTTCTAATTCCTGGCCTGGGTGAATGGGATGAAACAAAGCCCCTTTGGAAGCCTGCGTAACCCACACACCTCCTGGCTGTGGTGTTCTGTCTCATGTAGTGGCACTGTGATGTTTGTCCATCGTTGTCGATGAAGACCTCAACAATTCATTTGTTCGATGACTGGGCTCTGTGCGTCCAAAGATGACTGATCAGTCTGATTCGGGCGTGGAACATCCTGTCACACGTCGGGCAGATGGCACTGTCGATGATGTGCCAGCAGCTCTGGACTTGCGCAGCTCACGCTTTCTTTCAGCCTCAGCAGTACGCCTCGCCTCAAAAGGTATTACTGCCTGTGTAAATGAGGCTCCACCATGCTGGACAGTTCAGTGCGAGGGTTTCCCATGTGGCGGTGTTGATCTCGAGGGACTTCAGAGAGGTCTTCAGCGTGTCCTTGAACCGCTTGTTTTGTCCTCCATGGGAGCGCTTTCCCTGGGCGAGTTCTCCGTAAAAGAGCTGTTTAGGAATGTGCTCATCTGACATTCTCACGACATGTCCGGCCCATCTGGTCTGGGCTCTCATCAGCAGTGTGTGAACTGACGGCACACTGGCTCTGGTAAGGACTTCAGTATCGGGCACTTTGTCCTGCCTTCTGATTTTTAGAAGCTTTTGCAGACAGGAAATGTGGAAGTGATTGAGCCTTCATGCATGACTCCAATAGACAGTCCACGTCTTGCAGGCTTACAGCAGAGTTGGAAGCACCACTGTTCAGTAGACCTTCAGCTTCGTTGGTAGGCTGATCCCTCGACGTTCCCAGATGTTGGAGGGCAATCGGCCAAATGCAGAGCTGGCTTTAGCAATTCTGCAGTTTACTTCATCATCAATTGACATTGCTCGGGAAAGGGTACTGCCCAGGGACGTGAAGTGGTCCACTGCCTGAAGTCTCTGTCCATTTACAGTGATGGACGGTTCTGAGTACGGAGCATGGGGAGCTGGCTGGTGCATGACCTCAGTCTTCTTGATGTTAATGATAAGACCGAAGTTGTTGCATGCAGATGAAAACTTGTTCATATTGGCTTGCATTTCTGGCTCTGTACTAGCATTCAGAGCACAATCACTGGCAAAGAGAAAGTCTCAAAGTACAGTTTCCTTCACCTTGGTGATGGCACGCAGTCGCCTCAGATTGAATAGTTTCCCATCAGTTCTGTACTTCAGGCCTACTCCATCAGTGCAGTGTTGAAAGGCATCAGTCAGAGTGGCAGAGAATATCATGCTGAACAAAGTGGGTGTTAAAACACAGCCCTGCTAGACGCCGTTGGTGACTGGGAAGGCCTCAGATGTTTCACCGTCATCCAGGACATGAGCCAGCATACTGTGATGAAATTGATGTACCATTTGTATGAATCTGTCTGGACAGCCAAATTTCAACATGATCCTCCACAGGCCCTGGTGACTGACGGAGTCAAACGCTTTTGTGAGGTCCACAAAAGTTGTGTAGAGTTCTCGATTCTGCCCTTGACATTTCTCCTGCAGCTGACGAGCAGCGAAGATCATGTCAATAGTCCCACGTCCCTTGCAGAAGCCGCACTGTGATTCTGGCAGTAAGCCCTGCTCCAGGTGAGTGATCAGTCGGTTCAACAGAACCCGTGCAAGAACTTTCCCTGCTGTACAGAGCAGCGAGATTCCACAGTGATTGTCGCATACCTGGCGATTGCCCTTCCTCTTATAGAGGTGCACGATAGACGCGTCTCTAAAATTCCTGTGGAATGGATTCCTGCTTCCAGAAGGGGTGAAACAGCTCAGTGAGTTTCTGCAGTAGCATGGGTCCACTGACTTTGTACACCTCTGCTGGTATGGCATCTGACCATGGAGCTTTGCCACTCGACAGCTGGTTGATGGCTTTCTTCACTTCGTCCTCTTCTGGTGAGGCATCCATGGAGTCATTGACTGCAACCTAGGGCATCCTGTCAATGGCCTCATCATTGATGACTGAGGGGCAGTTGAGAACTGCTTCAAAATGTTCAGCCCATCTCTGGAGAATCTGCATCTTCTCCGTAAGGAGCACAGTGCCATCAGAGTTCAGGAGGGGAAAGCTCCCAGAAGACTGTGGACCACAGAGTGTGTTGAGGGCTTCATAAAACTGCTTATAGTCATTTCTGTCCACATACGCTTGCATTTCATCTGCTTTGGCGCCTAGCCACGAGTCCTGCATTTTGCACAGTCGGTTCTGTACTGTTCTGCGAGCGTTGATAAAGGCGGTCTTCTTTGCCGCTGAGGATGGATCGTTCTGATATGCACGATGCTGGCGGTGCTTCTCAGCAAGTAAGGCCTGGATTTCTGCATCATTTTCGTCAAACCAGTCTTGCCGCCTGCATGTGGAGGGCCCCGATACTTTCGATGCAGTTGTATAGACAGTGTTGCGGAATCGCTCCCAGTTTTTCCTCAGCGTCATCCTCAATACGAAGATCAGCAAGCTCATTCTCTAGGTCTTCCGCTAGATTTTCAGTGATGCAGCTGTTCTTCAGCTTCGACGCGTTGATCCTTTTGAGAGCCTTACAGCCTTGTGGTCGTCTCTTCGGCATCATATGGAGCTTCATTTTGGATACTATGAGCCTGTGACCTGTCCAACAGTCAGCGCCACACACAGCTTTTGTAACCCTAACATCTTGTCTGTCCCTTCTCCTAATGATGACATAGTCGATCAGATGCCAGTGCTTGGAATGGGGATGCATCCACAAAGTCCTGTTATGGGCAGGGAGGCGGAAGACCGTATTGGTGATCAGAAGGTCATGTGCTGCACAAGTTTTCAGCAGAAACAGGTCATTGCTGTTACACTTTCCCACTCCATTTTTCCCAGTGATTCGCTCCCAGGCTGCGGCATCGCATCCGACTCTTGCGTTAAAAGCGCCAAGCAGGATAAGCTTGTCTGTGCGGTGCACTATGATAGCAGAGCATCTAGTTCTTCGTAGAATTTATCCTTCACATCTTCTGGGTTGGTCATTGTAGGAGCGTATGCACTGATCAAAATAGCTTGTTTTCCTTTCTGAAGTGGAAGCTGCAATGTCTTGAGTTGATCATTCACACCTTGGGGGGACTGGCAAGTTTCCGAACAAGATGATTCCTGATGGCGAAGCCCACTCCAGATTTGTGACACTCATCACAGCTGCGGCCACTCCAGAAGAATGTATAGCCTCCACCTGACTTGGACAGCTGTCCTTCATTAGCAAGGTGAGTTTCACTAAGGGCTGCAATGTCAATGTTGTAGCGTGCGAGCTCTCTGGCGACAAGTGCTGTTCTTCTCTCCGGTCTGTCTGCCGTGGTGTTGTCCTGTAGCGTGCACACGTTCCATGTGCCAATGGTGATCGGTGTCACTAAGTTTTGTTTGACCGCTTTTGCGGGATCCCCACCAGCCGCGATATGCGTGAAGCAGAATGTTTAGGGCACCTTTTCTAGCCCCCTCCTCATTCTACAGAGGTGAGCAGTGCAATCCTGAATAGGGCTGCTCAGTCGCTCAAGAAGACGCCAAGTTCCACTGCTGTTTCGATCAGTGAGGAATGACCATTATACCTGAGCCGTCTGTGTGCAGGTCTGCGGCTACAGCTCCCAGTGTATCCACACCTGCTGCTTTGTCACTCACCCATCGCCACAGGACTTGATATGATGTGATATGAAATGTTGTTGAGAGTTGCGCGTGAATTGGATTAAGGTGAGGGAGAGTTGTGCGACATCAACCTCACTCTCTCTTCCCAGTTCCTATCTGTATCCAGTGGCAGGACAAGAGTCAAGACGGCTGGAGATAGGGCAGGGCGCAGTGGATGACCAGTTCCACAACGCTTGCTGTCACCGCCTTCCTGACCGTTGAACCAGGTTTCCTCAGTCAGCCGGATCCAGCCTTCGCATGCAATGGGTAGACAAGCCCTAACTCACCGAGGGTCTCAGACTCATCGGCTACCCTCACCTGGTTTAGCCCGCCAGTCAAGACGGTTTCCTTGGGTGTGGCCGCTGTCGCATGCTGACAGCTACTTGAAGCTACAGGTGAGAGCTGGGTGTCAAGTGGGGACCAAACTGGATGAGCTACTCCTAGGAGTACGACTGCTCCCTCATCAGAGGTACTACCCCTCCCTGACAACCCCATACACCCCTAGTGGCACTATGACCACTTAGAGAGAGAGAAAAAAAACGAGTCTGCTCTACAGCCTTAGCTAACAGCCAGCTGGCTTTTAGCTCACACAGTGGAGCAGGGGTGGGCAAACTTTTTGGCCCGAGGGTCACATCTGGATATGGAAATTGTATGGCGGGCCATGAATGCTTATGAAATTGGGTGTTGGGGTGCGGAACGGGGGTGAGGGCTCGGCTGGGGGTGCAGGCTCTGAGGTGGGGCCAGAAATGATCAGTTCAGGGTGCAGGGGGGGCTCTGGTCTGGGGAGGGAGTTGGGAAGCAGTTGGGGGAATGAAGGCTGCAGCTGAGAGGGCAGGCTCTGGGGTGCAGGAGGGTGGAACCAAGGCATTTGTAGTGTGGGAGGGGGAATCAAGGCTGGGACAGGGGGTTGGGGCACTGGAGGGGGTCAGAGGCACTGGCTCCAGATGGCCCTTACCTCAAGCAGCTCCCGGAAGTAGCATCATGTCTCCCTTCTGGCTCCTATGCGGAGGCACGGCCAGGCGGCTCTGCGTGCTGCCCCATCCATAGGCGCTGGCCCTGCAGCTCCCATCAGCCTTGGTTCCCAGCCAATGGGAGCTGTGGGGGTGGCACTTGGGGCAGGGGTAGCGTGCGGAGCCCTCTTGCTGCCTCTACACATAAGAGGCAGAGAGGGGACATGCCGCTACTTCTGGGAGCTGTGCGGAGCCATGGCATAAGCGGAGTAGGGTAAGACCTAGACCCTGCTCCCTGGCAGGAACTTGAGGGCCAGATTAAAACATCTGAAGGGCTGGATGCAGCCCCCAGGCCATAGTTTGCCCACCCCTGCAGTAGAGGCTCATACACTAAGCTCCAGAAGTGTCCGGTTTGATTCCACCCACCAACGACCAGGGTCTGTCAGTGTTACACCTGCACCTGGCACCCCAGTAAAAGCCACTCTCACTAGACTCCTGCTATCCATAGATGCTAACCTTAGTGCAGAACTGAACCTTCTATTCTCCAGAGCTTCTCTATCACTCTTCAACATTAGCTGTTAGGTGTCTTCTCCAGTGAGCTGGCAATTATAATGTACAGATGCTGTGAGCACAGCAAGGGCACAGTTCCTGTGTTCTTAACCAAACAAAGACACCCACACAACATAAAGAGATGGTGGGAAGCATAGACACGTGCTTTGTGCTTACTGAGGCACTCATGGGTTATAAATATGTTTTTAAAAAAGGAAAGTATGTCACACGCTGCTGTGAACATAACATTTTGTTGCATTCGCTTTTAGCCTGAGTTGGGCAAGGTTTCTTATTCCACTAACACATTTAAGCTCTGAGATTTTGACATGCTGAAAGTTACCCTTGAACAGAACATGTAATTGGATAGACACTTCAAAATAATTTTGCTTTCCTAACAGAATGCCATTGGTTGTGTTTACTTCCCCTTCCCTTGAGGGGTCAAAGTGAAGCTATTTAAAATAATAAGTCAATGTAGTAAACTTTAAGGCCTATATTTTCAAGGCAGACTAGTGATTTTGGGTGCCTCATTTGAGACACGTTTAAAGTGCCTGATTTTCAAAGGGTGGGTGCTTGGCACTTTTTGAAAATCAAGCCCCTATAAAGGTATCTCCAACTGGGCATCCAAAATCACTAGCTATTTTTAGGCCTAAAACAGAACAAACTATTTCATCCTAAGTTTGTTTTTTTATCTTTAAATTCCATAGCTTCAGTTTGAGTCACATAGTTAACATCAAAATGGTGCATTTATTTCAACTGAGCATGATTCTGGACATAGTGAACAATGCGAGCAGCAATGGGAAGGAAGGTGGGCAGTGCAACGATTCTATCAACACATTTTGTCTTTCTAGGAAAGCAGCCTCTAAGCAGAAAAGCTCAGATACAGAACTGGCCACAACCAGTCCAAAGTGACAGAGAGGTCTCAAAGACTTAAAAACAGCAACTGGATTTACTGTCTGTACAAAGGCATCTAAATCAGTGGTTCTCAACCTTCTGTATTAGTGACCCATTTCACATAGCAAACCTTTAAGTGAGACCCCTGCTTATAAATTAAAAACATTTTTTAAAATATTTAACACTATTATAAATGCTGAGGGTGAAGCGTGGTTTGCGGTGAAGGCAGACAGCTCGCGACCCCCCGTGTAATAACCTCGTGACCCCCTAAGGGGTCACAACTCCCAGTTTGAGAGCCCCTGGTCTAAATGATATTTCTGTCTACACAAAAGCCCCTATCTGAATGTCACTCCCAGCTCTCCCACCCTTAGGCAATTCAGCTCAATACTTTGCTGTATTTTCTCCTCAACCTGTTCAGAATTTTTCATTTGGAAAGTAGCCAAGTATGACCTACAGATTACATTATTTCCCCAACTACAAATTAAAGAGTTTAGCTTCCAAGAATAAAAAGGGATTTTGGCTTGAAAAGTAAAACTAAAAGATTTTTGTTTGCTTCTGTTACCTTAAGACGGGCCTTCTTCAGACTGAAGATCAGATCTTCGTTTACGAAAAGTGAAAAATTATTTCCAAACATAGGCACTGACTCTGTGGGTGCTCTGGGGCTGGAGCACCCATGGAAAAATAAAAGGGGGGGGTGCTCAGCACCTACTAGGATGACCAGCTGTTGGCCGCCAGAGATCAACTGTTTTGCGGGTGCCTCGACAGATGAACTGTTTCATATGGGTAACCTGCACGTAGCTCCGATCAGCTGTTTGGCGGGCAGGCTCAGATCAACTGTTTTGTGCCTCCCTGCTCCGGCAGGGGCTGAGTGAATCTCACAAAAGCACCTTAGGGTTATGCATGGGCAGTGCTGAGTTTACAGTGGCTCCATGGAGCCAGGCCCATGCTCAGAAGGGGCCCTGGTCTGCTCTGCTTGCACTGCACCCCAAGACCCTGCTGGCTCCCCCACCCATCACTTGGCTCTCTTGGCTGGCTGACCAAGAGCTCCTCTCTGCCCCCTGACCCCACCCCCTGCTCCTCTCAGCCCCCTGGCTGGACCCCAGTCCACCTCCAGCTCTGGGTAGTCTCTGCTTTCCACCATCTGTGGGGCCCCACCTGTCTTCCAGGAGCTGAGCCGCCTGGGACTGATGCTGGTCAGTCTCAGCCAGGTAGAAGGGGAGACAGTGCAGAGGGCTTGGCTGGGCCCCTCCAGGCAAATGCGTCTTGAGGGACCCCAGCCAGGGCAGGTCCTGGCCTGGCTGATCACGCCACTCCTGAGGGGCTGGCGCGATTCCTGGCCATGGGACCAGCTCTGGCTGCACTGCGAGCTCTGCTGGGCAGACACAGTCACCTCTCCCCAGCAGGCATCAGGTGACTCAAAGGAGCCCAGCTAGGCTAGGGCTGGGGGTGGATGCAGTGGTGGATTAGGGGGAGGAGAAGCCCCAGACCCCGTCAGGAGCTGCACTGGGTGAGAGCGGGAGGAGATGCCCCGGATCCTGGCAGGAGCTGTGCTGGGTGGATGGAGTGGGGGGAGGGGAAGGAAAGAGAAGCCCTGGATCCTGGCAGAAGATGTAGGGCTGAAGCTCCCAGCTCGGAGGCCCCAACCACCCTAGTGGCAGAAGCTGCAAGGCTGAACCCCCAACCCCACTCCATGCGGAGCTGGCCTGAGCCCCTCCCTCCCCCATCCCTCTTTAACGGAGCTGGCTCTCACTCTCAGGCTGTGGAGAAATTCTGCCCAAATCTACCCACATTGGTATCTCCATTCCCCCCCCCCACCCCCATCATCACAGACATGAATGGATTTAGCCTAGGAGGCAGGGTCAGGATTAGCCCCATTTAGCCGGTAGGATCTAGGGCACACAGAGGTGAAGTGACTTTCCCAAGGCTAAGCAGGGAGTCTGTGGCAGAACAGAGAATCAAACCCAGAACATCTGAGCCTCAGGCCTGTGTCTTAACCACTAGGCAACACTTCCCACCCAGGGAAGGGGAACTTCCTTTGCCACTTTGAGTGTGTGGGTGGGAGCAGGCACTAGACAGAGCCACTAGGAGGTGGGGAGCAGAGAGAGAGAGAGAGATGGGAAAAGGGACATGGGAGAGAAGCAAGAAGGGGAGCAAGGACTCAGAGAAGAAACAAGAGAAAGGGAAAGAGGCAGGGAGAGCAAAAGGAAAGGAGAGAAGAAAGAGGAAGGGAGAGGGGAAAGACTCTCCATTGCTTGTCCCTTCCATCCATCTTCTTCTCACAGCCACCAGAGGTCCTCAGCTCCCAAACAAGCCCTAAGCAGGTGTGAAGCCCAGAGCGAACATGTCTTTAAACTGGGATGTTAGTGAAGACAGCTTGTAGCTGAGTGTAATGATTTTAATATACTGTAATTCATGACAACGTAATGATATATTTCATTACTATTTTAATAATGATTATATTGTTAAGATGCCAATGATATTTCATATTCTAGTTACTGAATGTGTGTCTAAGTGTATAAATATGCAGAAAATTGCCAGTTTTGAGGGGAGGCTGAGCCCCCCCGCCAAACACACCTCGCCCTTAAGGCAGGAGGGGGCAGAAAGGAGTAAGCAGTGGGCAGGAGATGCTCAGGGGAGAGGACCTAAGGAGAGGGGGCAGGAAGAGGTGGAATGGGGCAGAGTAAGGGCAGGGCCTTGGGGAAGGGGGTGGAGCCAGGATGGGGCACCTACCGGCAAAACCAAAAGTCAGCACCTATGTTTCCAAAAGCTATGCTTTTGACCAAAAGAAACCAAATGTATGCAGTGCTGAATGCCAATGTTTATCGCATTTTGAACACGTTCCTGTCTAATATACATAACACAGCCTGATATCCACATACAATCCAGGGTACGAATTTGATATCTGCAGTATAAAACCAGACAGATAAAAGAGTACTTCCAGCTTCTGGAATTGGTAAATAGATATGGTGCTTTTCACCTCTAGAGCAGTGGTTCAAATACAATCAAGGATTGTAATGATCCAAAGTTGTTAGCTTTGGATAGCTGTTTGGTATCCTGTGTGAAATGAGTTTCTGGTCTCAGTTCACCTCCTAGTAGATAGCTGTTGGCATCCCTGGTTTGTCTGGTTAGCCACCAGTTGCATCTTGTCAAAATCCTAGCCTGTGAGCTCTCTGGAAGTAGGGACTTGGTTTTGTTTGTACAATGCCTAGTACAATGGTGTCCTGACTAGATGCCTCTAGGTACCACTGTAATACAATTAAGTGATAGTGGGGGTCTGGTCCATCACCAGGGTTCTTAGGAACTGCGGTAATATAACTGTCTCTGCAGAGGGGTTATAATTTTGGCAACAGGACCAAATTACCGTCTCAGTCCTAGGGTATATCTACACCCACGCTGCTGCAGTGGCACAGCTGCAGCACTGCAGCTGCTGCTGTAGGGCTTCAGTGTAGACATTCTGTATGGACATGCTGTGTAGACATGCTGTAGGGCTTCAGTGTAGACAGTGACTGTAGTGAATCTACTTCCCCGAGAGGTGGTAGCTAGGTTGATGGAAGAATGCTTCCATCGACCTAGTGCTGTCTACATCAGGGGTTACGCTGACATAGCTATGTCCCTCAGGGGTGCGGAATTTTCACACCCTGGGTGACACAGCTGTGACAGAGTGGGAATCGCCTGTAATATTTTGTATGAATACTATGTGTGCCTCAGTTTCCCCATGTGGTGCATGGTTAAACTTGGTGGCGGGAAAAGGTTGTTTGCTCTTTGCAGAGACCCAGAGATTTATATGTGACTGTTGCCTAGCTATCTGGGGCCTGGGCCCAGACAAGGTCCGCATTTGGTACCTAGCAACTAACGATAAGCAGAGCCCACCCTCTGCAGGAAGCCAGCCAGCTGTGACTGGCTGGAGAACAAAAAGAACTAAGGAAGATGGCTAAGTGACCATTTTTGCCCTGGAAACCAGAACAAAGGATGGAGGAGGTACCCTTGGGGGTTGTTATGTATGGGCCGCTGGAAGCATGACACTCTTCTGGACAGAAGTTCCAGGGGAGAGATCAGAGAGAATGCTGGGCTCAGGACCAACCCAGATGGACTTTGCTGTAACTTTCTGGTCTCTGTGTTAATCTAAGGACTTTCTACACTGTGTTTCAGACATCTAATAAATCCTTCTGTTTGTACAACCCTGACTACGAGCCACCCCAGAGTCAGGAAGCTGAGGGGCCATTACTCCCTTTGCGTGTGTAAGTCTTCCCCAGGTGTCCAATTCAGGGGGACTGGCTGAGGGGAGCTCATGGGGCAAAGCAGGGGCGCTGAAGGCTCTGTGGTTCAATCCCAGGAGGAGGTGAAACCGCAAGGCTTACCCCAGGGAGAGAGAGAGAGAGAGAGTGACCCTAAGGGGGCTGACACGTTGAAGGGGGTCTTCACAGGCATTTTTCCAGAGCCATTCAAGAGCACTGGATCTATGGATCCATTACAGTAGCCATGGCAATCAGTGTAAACCAGAGCAGTGGCTGTCATAAACAGATAGCTAAGGGTTAATGTTTCTTAGCTAAGGGTTAATGTTTCTTTTACCTGTAAAGGGTTAACAAAGGGAACCAAACACCTGACCAGAGGACCAATCAGGAAACCGGATTTTTCAAAGTGAGGGAGGGAACTTCTGGGTGTGTTTGGCTTTGTTCGCATCTGTTGTTTTTTTCTTCGCTATGAGGAAGAGCTTTTTTTTTTTCCTATCTCCAAGCTTCTTTCTAACCCTTCTGTTCCAGTTTGTAGTACAAAGGTGCAAAACAATAGCTTGTTAATATTTTGTTTGTACTTTACATAGGTGGAATTTGCTGAATGTTTTAATTGGATATCTTTTTGAATCAGACTGTTTATTCCTATTTTCTTATAAGCATAAGCCCTGTATTGTCTCTTGAATGCAGGTTTTATTCTTATGTATTTCTTTCTTTTTATGTAAAGTTTTTTCTTTTTAAGACTTGTTTGAGTTTTCTTCTCTGGGTAGGTCAGGAACAAGGGGAGGGGATTCTCTGTGTGTTAGAATCTACGGAGGGTAGCTGCAGCACCAGAGAGCTTGGGGGAGGGGGAAGATATAGGATCATCTCTGTTTCCTTGTAATTGTGGGGTTTGTCTCTTTGTGGAATAAAGGAAGACATGCTCTGGGTATTGTGGATGTAAGAGATTGGCATCAGCTCCCCCAGGTTAGCCAGAGAGGAAAGTCTGGGTGAGAAGAGGAGGGGGAAGGGAAGTGGAGTATTTCCCTTGCTGTAAGACTCAGAGCTTTCTGCCTTGGGGATCCCCTAGGGAAAGGTTTGCGGGGAGACCGGGGAGCGTTTTCAGGTACTCAGAATCCTGATTGGTGGCAGCGAGATAAGATCCAAGCTGGTAATTAAGCTTGGAGGTTCATGCTAAGCACACAGATTTTGGACGCTAAGGTCCAGATTTGGGACAGGAGGCTTATTACAGTGGCCTCTCCAGGTCACACCACTGGGAGGGACAGTGTGAGAAAGCTTGCTGTATTACTCAGCTTGTAAGCTCTTTGGAGCAGGGATCATAATTTCATCGTATGTATTATTATGAGCTGGATAAAACTTTGTAATGGATTAGGTTAAAACCCATTGAGGCTGATAGGTGTGAACTCACCCTTCAAATAACATAACCCCCACCTAAGACAAAAAGGAGTGTGTGAACCATCCAAGGAGCTTTTGGGCTGAGTATTTTTTTGGGTAGGGGTGTGTGTGAGAGAAAACATGCAGATACTGAGGTCACAGACAAGAACAAAGAGAGGGGCAGAGGAAAAGAGGCAAGAAAAAACTGAAGCAGGAGCCTGTAACTTAGAACAATGTGGCTCTGGAAAAAGCTAAAGACAAGACAGCTTTTGGATCTGGTGTTTGTTAAAGAAGCCTAGGGAGCTGGTACTAGTCTTTTTTGTTCTTGGTTCCATCTTTATACGGAGACATAGGACTCTTAGGGTGACCAGACAGCAAGTGTGAAAGATCAGGACAGGAGTAGGGGGTGGAGGAGAGGGTAATAGGCACCTATATAAGACAAAGCCCCAAATATCGGGACTGTCCCTATAAAATTGGGGCATTGGTCACCCTAAGGACTCTGCACTCTTATTTATTTAAAAGGAATATACAAAGAAATACTTGGCTACAGCCAATTTCTACTCCCAAATGGGGTACCTGGAGAGCCATGAACTTTGACTAGGGATTTTATCTAACTTCTGTAACTAATTTTAAGACTAGGAGGGAGATACTATTTATCCATATAAAGTCTCTACTGACTGGACTATTCCTGCCTGGGGCAAGAGATAGATTAGAGTTAGTCAACTGTATTGTACAGATCTCTTCATCCATAACATATGTTTCTATTAATGACAAAAACGGAGGGAGGGCGGAGGGACGACACTGTTTCTTTAACTCCCAAATGGCTTATTTATATCTTTTGTTCTTTCTAATCTACTATTTTATACTTGGAGTGTTGTTCTAGCTGTGTTGGTCCCAGGATATTAGAGAGACAAAGTGGGTGAGGTAATATCTTTTATTGGACCAACTTCTGTTGGTGAGAGAAATAAGCTTTTGAGCTTACCCAAAGCACTCACTCTCTCTCTCTCCTCCTGTGCAACTTTGTGTAAACTCAGAAAGCTTGTCTCTCTCACCAAGGGAAGTTGTTGCAATAAAAGAGATTACCCATCTTGCCTCTCATTGTATACTTGGGCCATTTAGTGAAAATTTAGCAGTGTTAGAATCCTCCCACTCTTTGGTTTTTCTTAATTAAGTACCCAGGCACTGAGTGTACTGTATGTGGAAAGCCTGCTTCAACACATCCGTCCCTGTCCCTCTCATTCCCTTGTTCAAAGGAACATCAAAAGGTCACCAAGAGGTCACCATTTTTCACCCAAATGACTTAAAAATAGCTTAGTAAAGAATGGGTGAATGTAATATACCACCAAAAACCCTGGCTGCATGTATCAGCAAGATTCAGGCTGTAAAACTGGAGGAAATCTCATTACCATGGCACACCAGTCATTCATAATAAGCAAATTTAAATGCTGAACACAGCAGCCTAATCAATCAGCAGATATTTTCGATTACAGACTTGTAGAACACAGTTCCAGGTAAAGTTTAAAATTCACTGCACTTCATTAAAGCAAAAGGTGAGAAAGGTATTAACAGGGGGACAAGTTCATCCCTGGTACAATTCTGTTGACTCCGATGATAGAACCACACCAGAAATTAGCTTGCGCCAAGATCTACCACAATGCTGCTAACAAGTAAAGGATATCTGTGCAACTCCCACTTTCTCAGTAGGAAATCATAATCATGGACTGTTATTTCTAAAGTGCTTTGCATTACAGCTGTAAGTGGATATATTCTATTGAAAAACAAAAGCCACATGCTTAAGTACATTTTGGAACTGAGTTAAACCCAGATACTCAAATCTGAATTCCTGCCATTGTGGGCAAAAGAGGAGAAAAAAAAAAAAAGGCACATCACTATTACATGCCATAAAAGGCAATGTGCTTTTGACAACACAGCTCCTGCCTAGGAAGACATGGCTGTGGAGACCTGGGCAAAACTCAGCAGTTTTATTTCATAGAGGTTAATGGAAACATTATTATTAGTTCTGTCCACACAGGTTTACACAAATGAGCCTCAGATGTTGGATCAAGATCTGAGCTTGAAAGAGTGAAAATCTCAAAGCTTTGAAACTGTAGTTGAGTTTCACCTATTTTTGTTTTAAATCTATGCAAAATTTTGCATGACTTTGCTGTAAAACTATAAACTAATCCTGGGTTTCTCAATAGTTCAGATATGCAGGAAAATAATTATGGCCAAATGTTTTGCCCAATGGTTTGCCCAAAATGGAACCACCTTGAAGAATGCAGGTTCTATATTTAGAAAAAACTGGAAACATTTGAGAATCGTGTTCCATTTTGCTTTGGTACAATACGAGTTCAGAAAGGCTGCATTTTTTTGTTGTTAGTTTATGGAAGCAGGACAAGAATTACTTTCAAAACAAGAACATTCATTTTCAGATACCAGAAACCCTTGCTGTTTAAAATTCTACCTGTCCTGAAAGATTTCATCCTGCAGAGGAGGAAATCTCTATTATGTAATACTGAGGCCTTGTCTACACTGTGGGGGGGCAGGCAGAAATCGACTAGACTAGGCGTGATAAATTGATCCCCACTAGATCGATCACTGCTCGCCAATCCGGTGAGCAGTGTATACATACCCTAAGATTCTCTTAAAAAGCTGCTCCCTTCATGTTGAAAAGAAGGAATTTTAAAGGCCCCAGAGTGTAGCTAATAAATATACAATGATACAAAAAAAAAATTTAAAAAAAAAATAAGGGAGCAGAACAATGATAAAGTCTCACATTTTGTGAACAATTTAAGAAGTGTGAGTTGAGGTATAGGCTTGTAAGTAAACTAGAAACCAGGGAAGTTTCATGTGGTTTCAGGGTTTGTTGTAAACATTTTGCATACCTCTATTGCAAAAACTTTGGGTAAAATCTAAGAGATTGATCTAAGGGCAAGAGTACTACCAAGCCAGTCAAACTCACAGATAAGTTTGGAGAATTAGCCTCAATTTTCATCCTTAAATTAGTTTCACAGCTTCTGGATTCATTCAAACTATTGATATAATTTACATTTAGTCCTCAGTAGTTTCTTTAGGTTAGTATTAAAAACACAGATTTTTCTAATAAGCATTTTAATAATTCCTTAATGAACTCAAAGGTGAGCCTGAAAGGCTGCGTCACAGTTTTTATGGACTATCTCAAAACTAGTGTAATTAGAAAGTTTGGGCAATATGGAATCTGCTCTGGGTTCAGACCAGTTACCATCTATTACTAGAGGTCAAGGCCAAATCAGATAAGTTTTAGTCTGTTGATAAATCACCCTTATTTGACTATAATTATTCTTTTGGAGCCAATATTATTTATCTGATCAATTCATGAAATGAAAGATTGTACCAGATCATTCAGAGTCATCATTGTGTATCACATCTAGTCTCCTTGGAGAAGTTCTAATATGCAGATGTCTATCCACAGAGCATGATGGTTCTTACAGAGAGATTGATGGTTTAATCTATTGTCAGTCTGACCACCACTCATAAAAATGAATGGGTATGTACTCCCCAGGTTATCTACACATAACTCTCACTGTCATCAGTGGGTGTACTGTATGGCAGTAGACGGATAAACACGAAACATATCATAGTCTTCAATTTCTATTTCTTGAAGCGGTGAGCATTTTTTAATGGAGACTGGTGGATTTTTTTTTCGACCTTCAACAGATTTAGATATTTTATTAACATAACTGTTAGATATCTATAAGTACCAGCTATCACTGTGATCCTATTTGACCAAACAGATCCCTACTGTAACTCTATCAAAATCAGTGGATTTATACAAGGATCAATCTGGTCAAATGTATCTGCCTTGGAGATTATATTGCAAAGTGATATAATTCACTGGCTTTGTGCATATAAACTAGTGAGTGGTGATGCTCTCTAGTGGCTGCAGCTACCAATATCAATAGTATGAAATTTCTTCTTTAGCTCAAGTAGTAGAAGACTGCATTTTTGGAGCTGACAGATCAGTGTTTCTAGTCCTAGCACCCAATGTACTCAATATATATAGGGTCTGGCTCTGTGTCCCTGGGAATCTTTGGGTCATAAGTAAGATACTGTACTGCTCAAAATGAGCAACGGTGGCAGAAGCTGAACACTGTAATTACATCTGTTGTGTGAAATGTGCATCTCCAGTACAATGGAAACAACAGATCTGATAGCATGTGTACATATTTTCAGTTTTTAGCTATAAGCTTTTTACCATAAATGTCTCCACTGACAGCAGATTTAGAAAACAAAAATTCAGTAAATAAAGCAAATGCTTACCAACCTGTAATCTACAGTACTGTGAGAAATATCATTATTAAAAATAGGCTGACATTCATGTAGTACTTTTTATATAGAGATCCCAAAAGCTGACTCATAAATTTACAAACTACTATATATACAGTTCAGGGATTATATCCCCTACTGCTGAAACGCTGCCTTCTCCAGTGCAGAAGATTTCCACACAGCAAATCTACAACATAAAACTATAACCAGTTAAACTACATTGGGAATTTTATGTAAGCAGAAGGTAATCACCCAAGTTAACATATGGTCGGGTCATGCCAAGAAAAAAGAAAAAAAAAAGAAAAGTAGGAGCTATTTTGTCTAATTGAAACAGTTGAGTGGTTAAAGCACAAGGCTGTTCCAAGCTGTGCTACAAACTAGTTTGATCTTGGTCAAATTATTCAGGGCCTGTCTACAATGTACATTTTACTATTTCACTGTGTAGTTATCGAGCATGTATGTCTGTGTTCTAACCCTTCATTTTGTCCATAGTGTGAATGCTGGAATAGGAGCAGAGCATGGTGCTACACTCTAAATCACTGTATCATGGCTTAGGCTGTCAACAAAAGCTGCCAACACCAATACCCATGATCATGTTCTGGCAGTTAGACTTGTAGCATAAATGAGTCCACAAGCTCTGTGCCTCAGTGTCCCCACCTGAAAAAATAGGAATACTAATGCCTACCTCACAGGTACATTAGGAAGCTCAATTAACATTGCATTCTTAGGAAGGAAGGGATTACAGAAGACCAACCTATTGTTATGCATTTCATAGTAGTTATAGACATATTGCCCTCACCTCCTGACCAATGCGTATGCTTACATTTTTTCTTTCCAGTCTCAAATCTTAATTCCACCTAACCTCTTCTTTCAGTCTGAAAGTTGCTATAATATATTTCAACATACCTATATAACAGAGAACAATCAAACACAACAAGGGCAAGCCTTCTCCCCAACCCCCTGGTTTTGGGTTTGCCCACTTTGCATGTGTGTGTGCAGGGATTTCTTGTGATAGCTACCAGATGGTGGGACAATTCCATTATTCTTTTCACATGTCAGCAACTGGATCAAAGGAGAAATCAACAGAGAAGATCAAATTCCCTCTTTCAGCTTTTTCTAGCTCTCTCCCTTGTTTGCAACAGAGGCTGCTCAGGAAGGTAATGCGTAGGCTTTTTAGGCCTTCTAAATTAACTTTTTTGGATTCCTCAAACAATCACGTGCTGTAGTCCTGCATTGATCACGTCTCAGCTGCAGTAGGATTTGCAAGTGAATCCCCCTAGTCTGCACATCCCAGATACCTCACTGATTTTCAGAAGACCTAGTGATCTCTCATTCAGACAAACACTGGCTTTTGGGTATACACATGCAGCTGCTATCATCAACCAGGTCTAAGGAACACAAACAGACAAAAGGACTTTGCAAACCCAAACAATATATATAGATCTATATTACCAGTTCTTTGAGAAAGAAGAATATCCAGGAAGAAAAACATATGGTTTATACTCTGCCTACCTGTTAGAGATCACAAAGCTGCTTTCACACTTCCTGCCTCTCTCTCTCTCTCTCTGCAACAGCTGTGCTTTCTGAAACTGAGCAACAGTCTCCTTAAGTGTTGTGGTCTGAAAATACACTCCCCCCCCATACAGCCTTGCAGTGCCAGACAACCGCTTCTCCTTTTGATTCAGCCAGTCGAAACAAGTTACAATTCACTGGCCAACTCACATGTGAAAGGGAGATAGAGAGTTTAGAACAATCAATCCAATTAACAGTCCTGAAAACAGCACCAAGGCATTTATGATAATAAAAGGTTACATTCAGTTTGTACCTCTTCCTCCTCCCCATTATGTTTCCTATAAATATATCTTCAGCAGACCCCTGCCAGTTTACAGAGGTGCCAGTTGCTTACTCTCTCTTCTTCTATCTTACACAGTCACAGAAAAGTAATAATGGGTTTTACAGAGACGATTAGGAATGTGATTGCTTCTTACCTCCACAAGCCAATGATTCCTAGCTGCTTATTGATGCCTCCAGTGAGCCACTCATTTTGTTCAACATCGGATGCACCCAGTTTTGAAGGCAGGGGTGTTATTGAAGGGAACAGAAAACAAACCACAGATCCAGCTAAAGCCCCCCCAGCATCCCCACTCATCCTCTACCCATCAAATCCCTAAGCTTTGAACCAGAAATACATGTGGCTGTTGCAGCAGTAGATGATTTCAGATGAAGTACTATGGAAATTCTATGCTATATACTTTTTGTTTTAAATACTATTTGTTGAGCTTTTTAACATGCAGCTTGTCTCCTTCTGCAGGGAATTACTCAGACAGCAAGTCATGTGACTCTCAGCAGCATAATTATATAATTCAAACTGTGCTAAGGCTATTCAGGGTTTTGATTTGGAAATCATACCCATGAAGAGAGAAACAAACAAGAGCCAATGACATGGAAATCCATGCTCTCTCTGATCAGAAGCCTGTATCTCTAGCATGCATGTTTATGTGTGTTTGCTGTTACACAGGACATCAAGGAGGGCTCTGCTGTAGTTCAACACCCCTACCTGAATTAGAAGGGAGTCAAGTAGCACATGGACTTCTGAAGGAGTAACCAAACTGGCTACTAACAGTTCCTTTAGGGGAAAGGGCTCTAGGTATTCAGAAGACGTAACTTATGTATATGGGTTAACTACCTATATTGGGGGGGCAGGAAAGTTCCAGTGACTAGAGTCTAGAGATAGGTCCTAGCTGTAAAGTTCAGATGCAGATCTGGATCCAGTTAAGCCCCTCTCCAGAGTTAGGGCTGTTCCAATCCAAAAGGGTTGATTCAGGCATTTATACCAACGGGTTAGTCATGACAGTCAGATCCAGATCCACACTCCTCCAAAGGAAGTGTGTGAATCTGAGGGTTTTGGATCAGGCCCTTCTCTACAATATAATACAATGGAAAATGTCACACACAACATAGCCATATTACTCTATAACATGGAGCTACCTATAAACACAAATAAATATATTACAGAAACATTTGGCCTTTCTACAGATGGGTCAGGAACATTTACATTCAGTACTTCAGTTTGTCTTGTTATAGTGACAGGCCTGGAACAAAGATGTGGATTTGGATTTGAACTTCTTCATAGTTTGGCCAGGAGGTGTGGTGGATCTGAGCCAGTACTTTGGTTCAGACCCAACTCAAGGTGCTTTCACTTTTGCCCTTCCACTGATGGCACCACTATGATTGGACTATTTCATATGTTGCCCCGTTTGACTGTTTGATGCCTTGTTTATTTCAACTGATTGATTGCTGCCCATTTATCTCCAAATGCTTTCAGCTAATGGGTTACACTATTTTCTCTGTTCCTGGATTTACTTCATTGATTGACTTTTATTTATTTGATCTGACTAATGGATTACATTTTACTGATTCACAGACTGCCCTTAATTTAATTTGTCCCTTTCTTTCTCCAGATCCTTTCATGGGGTCCCCCACAGTTCCCACATCAAATTTATACTAATAAATAACAATAGTATATAATAATAATAAGCTCTTTAGCTTTGTATTTGAGGCCCTAGCTCCTACTTATTATTGCCATTAATAATTATTATTATTATTTGTACGGCAATAGTGCCCCAGGCAAGGACCAGAGCCCCGTTGTGGTAGGTACTATACAAACTTATAGGTAAAAATCAGTTCCCTCATGTCTTTCCTTCATTTTCATCTCCAGGCTTTCTTTCCTAATGAATGGCTGAAAATCATAAAAACAAAATGCAACAAAAAAGTGGAACTACTGGGAATAAGGTGGATGCATAACCTCACCACTCACATTGCTGTTTTGTTCATTCTGAGCCGGTAGCATTTTCAATTGAGGGAACTGTCTCTGCACCAAACTTCTAGAGAAGATCAGGTGAATCTATTCTAGAGTCTGATTATCTTTAAGAAACACTGCAACACTTTCCTCTTTGAAGAAGCCTTTCTCCACCTTGAGAATGACACTCATGTGACTGCCACCCTCTTCTACCCAATAAATCCCTACCAAAGAAGAAAGAGAGGGTAATAATAATAAAAACAGAATTAACAACAACAAATCCTACCCCAGGCAAAGCATTTACTCTGAACAGGGAGATAAGCCACAGACTCCAGGAAATCCATTGGAGTGTTTGTTATTGCTATTGATTTTACATGGAAGGTGCCTGTAGTGATAGGTGGCAGTATAAACCCTTAAGACCGGAGGTAGCAAACAGAGCTGTAAACAGGGGAGTTTCAGTGGGAGTTTGCAGGGGAGACTAAGAGAGCGAGACAGAGGAATAGACAGGCCAGTGAAGGGAGTGGGTGGTGTTCTGCCGGTGTTCTGGTGCCTGACGGGGGTTTGTTTTGCTGTAGGTGGTGGTGGTTTGCTTTGGTTTGTGTTTCCTGGACTAACAGGTTTTAGGTGGGAAGGCTATGACTGATACAGAGGAAGTAGTGGAAGACACAATGAGGATGATTGGATGTGGAAGCTGCGGCATGATCCTGGAGGGCGTACCTGAAAAGAGTTTGTCTGCATGAAGTGCTGCCTGATAGAGCTGATGGAAGAAAAGAGCCAAGGACTGGAGATGCAGGTGGAAACTCTGGTTGAGTTTAGAAGGGGGTTTGAGCAGATGATGGAGCAGAGACATGAGGAGGCTGAAGGGAAAAGCTCAGACTTTCAGATGGAAGCGGAACAAAGAATTTGGAGGGAGACTGCTGGGTGAGGAAAGTGGACGGTGGAAGCATGTGACTAACGAGAACCAGGCAGAGAAAGACAAGCATGTGAAGGAGAAATAGAACTCAGGAACAGGTTGCAGAGTTGGAAATGAAGAAGGGGCACAGCAGGTGGTCACTGAAGGTGAGAGGGCAAGGAAAAAGAGAAGACAGCTAGTCCATAGGAAGAGGGAAAGAGTCAATGGAGATAGTACCAAATATGAGCCCCAAGAGGATACAGGAATGGGTTGCGGAGGATTGCAAGGGACAATAGAATTGAGAGGACTTGCAGCCAGACGGAACAGGGGATAGACTGGAGAATCACACCATCACCAGGAAAGGCAGGTCTTCATGATTCGGACTCCTTACTGAGAGGAATAGACAGGCTTGTAACTAGAGCTGATCCGGAGAACAGAAGGTTGCTGTCCTGCCGGGTGCTAACGATATGGCATGTGGACCTGAGGCTGAAAAGGATCCTAACAGGAGCAGGAAAGAATCCACTGATTGTCCTTCATGTGGGAACAAATGATACGGCTAGATTCTCACTGGAACATATCAAGGAGACTATGCCATGCTGGGGAAGATGCTTAAGGAAATAGAGGCTCAGGTGATCTTCAGTGGGATTCTGCCTGTTCCTAGAGAAGGGCAACAAAGGTGGTGCAAGTTATGGCGATCAACAGATGTATAAATATATCAGAGGGATAAATATCAGGGAGGGAGAGAAATTATTTAAGCTTAGTACCAATGTGGACACAAGAACAAATGGATATAAACTGGACACTAGGAAGTTTAGACTTAAACTAGATGGTTTCTAACTATTAGACGAGTGAAGTTCTAGAACAGCCTTCCAAGGGGAGTAGTGGGGGCAAAAGACATATCTGGTTTCAAGACTAAACTTGATAAGGGAATGGTACGATGGGATAGCCTAATTTTGGCAATTAATTCATCTTTGATTATTAGCAGGTAAATAGGCTAAATGGTCTGTGATGGGATGTTAGATGGGGTGGGATCTGAGTTACTACAGAGAAAGCTTTCCTGAGTGCTGGCTGATGAGTCTTGCCCACATGCTCAGGGTTTAACTGATTGCCATATTTGGGGTCAGGAAGGAATTTTCCTCCAGGCAAGATTGGCAGAGAGCCTGGAGGTTTTTTGCCTTCCTCTGCAGCATGGGGCACGAGTCACTTGCTGGAAGATTCTCCGCACCTTGAGGTCTTCAAACCACAATTTGAAGACTTCAATAACTCAGACATAGGTTAGGGGTTTGTTACAGGAGTGGGTGGGTGAGATTCTGTGGCCTGCATTGCGCAGAAGGTCAGACTAGATGATCATAATGGTCCCTTCTGACCTTAAAGTCTATGAGACTGATACATAGATAGATTTTACACCCACTTTGCGCAGGTGTAAATGACTGACAACAAAAGGTACAAGGCAGTGGGGAACCAGGTATTTTGTGTTCATCCCTGGCCCAATGACCATTCATTGTCATTGTGAATGACTATGACTTGCCACTGTGAATGACAGTCACCGGGCCAGAGAAAGACAGTGAGAATGATGCTACATCCTGATAGTTAGGATACGCATATCAGAGACCCAAGTTCAAGTCCCTGCTCCAATGACTATATAATTATTTATAAAAAAAAAAAAAAGAGCTTCAAGAGGAGAGCTGGAAACACCACCACACCAGAATCTCCCACAACCAAGTGGTTATGGCAGTCCCATGCAATGTGGCAGATGTAAGTTCAAATCACATCTCAACATGAGACAGAGATTGGGAGTGAACCTGGGTCTTCCACACTTCAGGTGAGTGCTCTCACCACTGAGATGAAGCCTATAAGGGATATGGCCACTGCATCATCTCTTCCACGTTTGTAAATCTAATTCTCCTTTGCTTTTGTCAAAACGCCTAATGTTTCATTTTGACATTACCACAAGGTTTCAGTGTTTTTGGTTTTGGTTGACACTATTTGACTAACTCTACATCAATTCACAAATAGTTTTGGTCAACCTGAAACTGCATTTTTTGATGAAGAAACTAGTCATCCAAAAAATTTTGCTCAGCTCTACTGTATACTGAAACCTTGTATCTTGCTTTACTGCACAATGCAATTAAACTCAGAGTGTCACAGCTAAATCAAGGTCACTTCATCTTGAATGGTTCCTTAGAACAGGGGTAATTATTTTTTGTCAAGGTCCAGATTTCTTGGTCCAGGTCCAGACTCCAGAGACAATAATACAAAAATAACAATAATGATAAAAGCATTCAAAAGCGTCTGGTGGTCTGCGTTTGGCCCACGGGCTGCCTGTTGACTACCCCGCCTTAGAATATGTGCTAACTACTTATACTAATCTATCTGTTCGACCTTGTATTTAGCTGGGAAACTGAGTACCTTTCCCAGAATGGGGGAAGAGCTATTGCTCAGAAGCTTGTCTCTCTCACCAACAGAAGGTGGTCCAATGAAAAAAGTCTTTTAATGCACATTTTAGATGGTGTCACACAATGTCAGCAGTTCAGTTTCATCTTAACAAGTATATTATCTTTTACCCTACTAGACAGGGAAGCAGCTAGTCACAACTCAGAAGTTCTCATCTCAAACCTATTTTCAATGCCATGCTTTTATCTAAGTTGCTACTCTGGTTTGGGAGTGTGGGGAAGATTCTCTTGATGATGCTCCACTGCTACAGAATAATTATACATTTTCTGTCATCAGCATTGACAAACCCAAATATTAAAAAATCATGACATTTTAAAAAACATAACAAATGTGAAGGCTATTTTATTTGCCTCCTGAATTTTGAGATTTTAGGGTGCACTTGAGTCACATTTTCTAACTTCAGTTTGCAATCACGAGGGCTAGAAAAGTATTTTAACACTCTTTGAGGTCTCAAAGCTGAGATTTTTATGTAACCACCAGGAGCTGGAGCTTTAAGAAAAATTCAAAATATTGTAAGAGTGACAGTAAAATTGTGAGAGTTGGCAACATAGAATAGAGGAACTGGACATTTTAGGCAACATTCATTCTTGGAGTAATGCCACTGGCTTTATTGAATTTAGCACACTGTGTCCCGACCAAGTGTCTGTTCTTCCTGCACATGGGGACAGATGTGACAAGTAAAACCCACTTCATCAGAAACATGGAAGATGCTAAGTCTGATCAGTGTGGAAAGTAGACAAGAACACTAGTGACAGTACAGTTTCTAACCGAGTTAGCCATATAGATCAATATTTTGCCTTAACTTCACTAGACAGTCTTTTTTAATGCTATACCCCTGTAAAACAAGCCAATTAAAATGTTACTCCATCTTCTTCCTATAAATGAATGATACCCTCCTTTTCTTCACACAATCTGACAAGGTCTACTTACAACTACTCTAGAAGTAATAGGACAAATTAATTCCTGGAGAAACTTGAATGACACAAATGGAGTTACACTAAGATTGAATTTGATTCAATATCACCAAGCAATGAAGCATGTCTGGGGGCTGTTTAATGAGAGGGTTACATTTTCAGAAATGTGTGCCAAAGCTGAGCACACAAAATAAGTAACTACATGTACAGTTTGTTTCTTCTGTAATTCCATGTATAATTTAGCTAAAAGGCCCATGTAATAGTATTTTTTGCACATACAACGTAGATGCACTTTAAAAAAAAAACCCCATAGGCCTCAACATACAGAGTTGTAAGATGTCATTGCACTTTTTAAAGATTTCACAGCACAAAGATGAATCGTTGCACTCTTTTAGGCCTGTTAACAGCCATAATAATACTTCACACTAATACAGCCCTTTCCATTTTCAAAGCACTTAACACTCAGTAACCAATTAATCCTCACAACACTCTTTTGAGGTATATAGATATTATTATTCCCACTTTACAGATAAGCAAACTGAGGTGGAATGGTTAAGTATCTTGGCCAAAGTAAAAAAGAAAGATAAAAAATCAACAAATAGTAATCAGAACTCAGAAGTCCTAGCTCCAAATCTTGGGGTCATTATTAACTCTTCATTTAAAGAGAGCACACGCTAAAAGTTCATTCCTGTTCCAGCAATATATAGCTCTTTAGATAATTAGTTCTTCAGGGCAGGGAATCTCTCTTATTCTCTGTTTGTACAGTCCCTAGCACAATGGGCCCCATTGACAGTTGGCTCCCAGGCCCTGTTGTAATACAAATAATATATTAAATATTTCTCATGTTACATAAGTACAAGTGACTATACATCTGAAAAATTCAGACTTTAAGGGTATTATTCTTTCTTGCACTATTCTCCAGTTTTAAATGTTTCAGTCATCCACTCAGGGAATGGACACATTACCACATGACCTGCAGTCAATGAAGTTGCTTAGACCAGGGATGGATTTGGCCCATGACTTGTGCATGTGTGTGTCTAGTACAACAACACACAGAATACACGCGTAACCATATGTCAAGGACTGTCAAATCCAGTACAAATAAGTCATCAGACTTTAAAAGCACAAGATTATCCATTTTGGGACAAATTCTTCATCCTTTCCAATGGTGATGGAGGGATTCACATGCATCAGAACCAGAGTCATTCTGCTGTCTGGTGGGGACAGGGAAGACTTTGAGGAGCCGTGCAGGGAACAAGCATCTTGGATGTATCATGGGGCTATGTGGAGGTAGAGCTGCTTGATTCACCACTACATGGAGCCATTGCCCACTGGCTAGTCAGCATGGAGGCCTCAGCCTCAGGGCTAAAGAGATGGCAGTGAAGCAACTCCAGGTTTAAAAAGAAGGATTCCTTCCTTTATTCCCATGGAGACCTCCAGTGCCCAGACCAGTTATGCTGTCTAGTTGCGGGGAACCAGATTTGTCCCTTTATGGGTCCACTGCTTTAGGCTGGTATCATTAGTGAGTAAGCTTCTTTATCCCTAAGTAAAATCTCTGAGCTGCTTAACTAAAGCTCTCTGTAAGGAGAGGAAGTTAGCGAAAATCCACATAACACTAACAGCAAATCTAAACATAGATCAGCTTGTTGTTCTCTTCTATCATGGAAGTCCTGTGATAGCATATGTAAAAAATCCTGGGTCAGATCCTTCTTGCCATACCCCCGTAAGCAGTCTTATTAAGTCTGGGACTATGCAAGGGAGTAAGGTGTGCAGGACTTGGCTTCTTGTGAGGTCAGTGCAAACTGTCAAAGACAGCTAAAGCAGAGAGTGTATAGATTGTCTACCATGACAAAGCCAGCACCTCATTTGAAATGGATCTTAGGTCCCGGGGTCATCTGAAGTGTAGTGAACGCTTTAGCCTTAGTGGCTTCCGCAAAGGGACTGAAACAGAAAGATGTCTCAAATCCTTTTAAAATAGTTAATCACTGTTTCATCTGAAGGGCTTTTCCCCTCTTTGTTTGATAGACAATAGGAAAAGGGAATTTTACATAAGGAATTAGAGTACAATTCCAGCTCCCTATGGCTAGCAGAATCATGCTTTTACCCATAACACAGTTTGGTACTAAACAATGGCTCCTCTGTGTGAGACTGCGGGTGGAAAGGAGCTGCCGGGGAGATGCAGGGATGGGAAAAAAGGAGAATCCAAGGGAAGGAGGTAAAAAGGAATTAAAATGTGTATGTTCTGAAAATCAGTTGTATTTTCAAGTAAGGATACTTAAAATAAAATGAAGGGTGAGGTAAAGCAGCTCAGAGAATTAAATTAGATGGCAGTGACAATGATAAGCAGAGTTTTTAATGTTACATTTCAGAAGTCCTGGACACATGAATCAGGAGAGGAACAATATACCACAGTGTACCAAAATCATCCCTGATGTAACTCCATTGAAGTCAATAGGTCCCATAGGCCAAATACTACCCCAGGCAAAACCAGTGAACACATAAACAGCATGTCAAGGCAAAGTATGGCCCCATATGCTAGAGAATGAGCTCATACCAGAGGGCTTAGAAAACCGCAGAGATGACTTCGATCTCAATTCAGAAAAACACTTCAACATGTTTTTAAATCCATCTCTATTCAGGACAGGACATAAGCATGTGCTGAACTTTAACCATCTGCTTAAGTCTTCTTGATGTCAATGGGAGTCAAGTGTGTGCCTCAAGTTAAGCATGTGCTTACGTGCTATTCTGAACAAAGACTGTGTCCTGAATTGAGTCCTGAATTGAGAGGCAGAGTTGTGGGCACCAGGGATGTCAGCTTTTCCACAGTGAGTATCACAAGAGAAAGGGGGTTATGTGGGTGCAGCAGAAAGAACAATTAGAAAAAGATGCAGTAAAGGAGGCCTCATCCAAACTGCTCAACTCTTGTGTTCTTGTAGAACGGGAATCTATCCAGGGACATCCAGATTGCCAGCCAGAAATATTTTTGCAAGCTTTTCAGTATTTCTTGGGGTAAAGAAAGCCTTGAATGCAAACTCCTTTTTCCAGTACCAAAATATAGCAATCACTGACAGGAGAAAAATGACTGTGATGCATGTGACATCTACGAAAGAGTCAATTTGGAAAGTCATTTTCCAGAAGTGTCCTGCTTTTGGAATAGGTTCAGCCAATAAAATTTTGTTCAAATGTTGCAGTGCTTTTAACTTGCTTGTAATTACCTCATTTTTTTTTGGTCACAAGTGATAGTCCTAAACTGGAATGCTGGCTTTGACACAATCTGTGGAAGTTTGGGTTTGAATCAAGATCTAATTCCATGGCTTGGGCCCATTCCTAACTGTCAGTCAACATCCTGCTGGGGAAAGATGTGGGTGGATTTCTGGAATAAGCCAGAATGTTGTTGTTCCATCCTGCTCAGCTGGTTTGAATTTGGTGCAGAGGAATCGAGATCTTAATAAACTTCTTGACCGACACTGAAGGACTCATCAACTAATGAGCATTTCAGATTGCTTTCAGGATCATGAACATACCACCTACGAAACCATAGTGAAGTGTCCATTATAAATGATTTCCACTGTATTAAATCTGACACAGGCAGAAGAAACCTGAGGCTTAACTCTTCATACTATGCTCATCAAAAGAGTCCCCAGATAATGAGCCTTCCTACGTCTTTCTCCCTGTGATAATAATGACCAATCACAATGTCATTTTTGTGAAGGAAGTAAACAGAAAACACGGGGAAGTGTTAACCCACCCTAAAAAAGACATAGCTCACAAGCATTGATGTGTGCAATGAAACCTTCAGTGCAACATGGTCACAGGAGCATAAGAAAGGATGAAAGTAAAGAAAAAAACCCACAATCTGATAATAGTATATCCACAGAAAACACCAGGAAGCATATGAAACAGAGACTACCAGACTAAACTGAAAACAGTGAGAAGGGGATGAGCTCTTTGCCACTGCATTTGTTGCCAGGCATTTTTATAACTACTAATTATTGCTGATGCATTAGTAAATACCATTGCAGGCACCGTTTTGCTAGACTTATATTTAGGTTTGGGAGGATTAGATTTTTAATCTGTAAACATAGGTAAACATCAATGTCTTGTATGCATACAAAACAATGAAAAAATATTTCTGCTTTAATGTTTGAGAGAGCATGGAATGCATTATTCAAGCATGTCCACAGAATTTAAGAGCAAATCTATTCACACCGCTTATAAGTAACAACTGTAAGAACACATGCAAGCATTTCCCTAGTAACTACAAAACCCTGACTCATACAAAGAAGTCGTTCTAGCATAATGTAATACAGTTGGAGCAACCTGCACTGAGATGATAAAATTCTTTACACGGGAAAGCACTCTCCCAGCACCTCCCCTGTATTTGTGAACTTCTTTAAAGGCACTTCTCTGAAGTCAGTTCAATTCTTGGAAACTCCATTGAACATACAGAAGCCAAGGTGCCTTTTTGTTCTGCTCCGGCATATTTTCATTCAGAATCAAACCCTTTGGTCCATAGCCTTTTGAGGAAGCATCTTCAGTCTTTGAAGCTACGTGTACCATTGTGAAACATTGTCTAAAGCAATCCAGTCTCCCTTATCTGCTTTGCACACTTGTACAGCACACAATCCACAATCTTCTTCTGCAACTCTTTTGAAGCCTTTATTGCTCTAGCATCAGCAGGCCTCCACTCATCACATCAATGATCACCCTATGAATAGGATGGCACTTGGAAAACAATGAAGTCTGCTGGACTATCTGGTGCACAGACCTCACCACTTTGTTCGTAAATCTGCCTAGCCCTTTCCTTTCTCAGAATTCCAGAAACCAGGACACTTTCACTCCTCTGCTCTCAAACACTAACCCAGTAGTTTTTTTTTTAATTTTTGCATTGCTCCTAGTTGATTTTTAGTTTAAACCTCAAATATAAATAATTAACCGTCCCATTAAAATACAGCCAGAGGGATGATTTCTCATATGCCATAAAATTAAGGACTACAAATGTAAACAATTCTCAAACTATCACTAGCAGGAGAAAATGTCACACTTCCACAGCAACTGCTAATATCATCTGACAGTCATCTTCATAGAAGGATGGCTTATAGAATCAAAAGTATTAATGATATAGAGAAGAAAAAAGCAAATAAAGCAAGCAAAGAAAAAAACAGTCATTGAGCTACTCAAAATTCATTTTTTTTATCTGTACTGAGAAACAAAATGCAGTGGTTGTTTGGTTTCCCCATGGGTTGCTTGTGTGTGATCAAAACAATTATTTGATAAGTTTCTTACTTTCTTCAAATGTTTGAGCTTAAATTCCCTCAGAAAGGTTAGAACAGGAGGAGGCCAGGTCCTCAGTTGCTGTAAAATGGCAGCTTCCTTGAGGCCAGCGGAGCTATGCCAATTTACACAGCAGAGAATCTGGCCCAGGATGTTACATAAAAATCAGTATCAGACTCCACTTGAGGGGAGAACAATGCAGTTACCTATTCACCAAGGGCTTGATTCTGCCACCCTTATTCAATGGGGCTAACCGTTCAATGTAAGGGTGACAGAATCTGATTCCCAAAGGTCACCATAGAAGAGTGGTCAAAACTGTTGTCTAACTCTAGGAATTGATTTGTATCAGATGAGGTGTAAGTGTTTCAATGTCTTACATGCAGTTCATATTTGGTGGATAATATCAATAAAGTTCATGGATACAGAGCTCCTTTCTAGTAAGGAAAAACATCTGATATCCACGTTCTGCAGGAAAATTATTGTAAGCTGCTGCATTTCAGACCATTACTGCAGAATATGCTAGCGTTGTTGTTTTTAAAATGAGAGATGGTTACAGAAATTCAGGTTGCAAAGACAATGTGAAATTTTATGACTCAAGGGATTTTATGCCCCAACAGAGTATCTACGAAAAACAGAAATGGTCTTGTCTTGGGGCCCTGTCCCTATCAATTTTACACTGTATCCCGCAGGGGCATCTCATCTGCTACTCATGTATTTGGCATGCCACATGTTCACAACTCCAGCTGGAATAGAAATAGGAAATTGCAGACCACTGGGAGAAGCCCCAGGAGAACTGTAAAATTAAGGGGAATATTCCCTGGGCTTCTTTTCTGGAGAAAACAGTTGTGACTTACACTCCATATTCTTCATAGAAATATTGTTCTAATATGAATATGGCATAGCTAAGGTATGTTTTATGCAAGATGGGTCAGGTGAGGTATCATTGAAAAGGTTATGATCTACTGAATGTGTTTACCAGTTTGTATGCATGTATCATTTCTGTATCTGAAGTTAGGAATATTGACTATGTAACAATTACAACTGTGTGCGTGTACTTGGAGGAACGCCCACCAGACAGTAGGCAATCAGCCTCAGTGGGCCAATAGGAAGAACAATAAGACTTGGAAGATAGTAATCTCCCGGCTTCCTGAGAAGCTCCCAGCATTGCTGCTTTGACACTACAGAGTCAAGTGATCATGTCATGTGGTACTAGATCCTCACCTTGGGCTTTCAGTGTTTTTCCATTAAGAGGGGGTGGGGAGGTCAGTCTGGGAAACAAAAGATTCCCGCCTTATGTAAATTTTACTTAAGGCTGGGTAGTAAGGCAATCAAGGCTCTTCTCCATTGCCTCTCTGTCCAAGAAGGAAGATTGCTAAAAACACCTGAGCGGAAAGGCAGGGGCTGAGTCCAGGCTGAGACAGGAGTCCAGTCTGTAAAGAGAAATAACTGGAACTCTAAGCAACAGAAACTCTGCAACCTGCCTAAAACAACACTTAGGATGAAAAATTACATTTTGTAATCTGTTTCTTGAATGTATTAAGCTTAGTTTGCATTTTGGTTTATTTGCTCAGTAATCTGCTTTGTTCTGTTTGCTATCTCCTATAATCACTTAACATTTACCTTTTGTAGTTAATAAACTTATTTCTTGTTTATTTCAAAACCCAGTTTGTGCAATTCATATTGGGAAGGGGCAAAAGGCTGTGCATATCTCCCTCCACTTTGAGGGACAGAAGGTTTTTGCAAAACTGGCAGTTTATGATGTCACTGTCACCATTTGGAATTACAAACTGTGACTCACCTGCTTTAGCCTTTCGATAACTCTCACTTCCTTTTCTTAGCTAATAAACCTCTAGTTCATTTACTATAGAATTGGCTACCAGCGTTGTCTTTGGTGTAAGACCTAGGATACCAATTGATCTGGGTAAGTGACTGGTGTCTTGCGACAGGGAGCAACCTGATGTGGTGTGATTTTTGGTACAAGTGACCTTTTATCACAAAGTCTGGTTTGTCTGGGTAGTAAGATAGACTGGAGAGTCTAAGGGGACTGTCTGAGACTCCATGGTAAGACTGGGACTCCATCGTAAGACAGGAGTTCTCATTTGTTACTGCCTTGGTGAAATCTAGTTATAGAATACATCACTAGTTTGGGCTGCTCTGTTTTCTCACAGTCTGCCCTAAGGTAGGAACTCACAGTTGTGAGCCATTCCAGACAACATGACATACCCTTCTTAATAAATTTTCATTGCAACACAGATGCCAAACTCGACACAATAGGGGCTACTTCCTTATCCATGCCAACATAAGGATCCTCCCTCCTCCACTACCAACATCAGTTCAGAATTTATGCATTTCTAAATTCATATTCTTGCAACAAAAGAGAACAGATCACTTTGTTACTAATAATACACAGGGCTAGATTTCTTAACACCAGAAGAGGTGCAGATATCACATGGTTTCCAATAACTGTGACAGCATGTACACTAAAGTTAGCATAACACTGTATTACCTGGAATTTAAATAATTCCATAAGACCAAAACATTTTCTCTCTCTTGTCACTGATATAAAAAAAAAATCAAAGGAGATTAAAGCAAAAACATATCCAAGAGACTAATGGTTAGATTTTTCTGCTGTGCTTCTAAGAGGCACGGTACTGGACTTGTAGCCAAGGGAGATGGGGGGAGAGTGGTGAAGACGGCTTTTTGCAACCTTGGCACCCTCCCAATCCAGGGCTGTGCTGGGGGCTAGATAGGCCCATGGCATAAATTAGACAGCACTGGGGGCCTATCTGAGTTCCATCAGCCTCCTTGGACTGTCTGGAATCTTTGCAGAGCTACATGCCATGGCTTTATCCCTGCCATGCCATTCCTGCCCCAGGCTACATCCCCTGTGCGAGGGCTTGCAAAGGGTTCCTTAGGAGCTAGCTCAATGGCTGTTTTCTACACCCCTGAGCCTGGGAAAAATCCTTCCCCAGCCAGATAACAGGGACCATTTATGCAGCTTCAGCTCTCATAGCTGGTATAAAGCAGCAGCATCTAACCTGAAAGATTTAGGTTTTATATCAGAAATTTGTGCTATTATATATAAATATATATATTTGAAATTAGTCCCCAAATCAAAATGTATCAAATATACAGCACCGTTCATCCTGAAGGGTTTTATATAATTTAGGCCTCATCTGCGCCGTTCACGCCTGAGGAATAGAAGTTACTCAATATGAGCAAAGAGATACCAGAATTGGTTATATCTCTCTGTCTATGGACTACACTACAGTGTGCTGAAAGCAAAGTTATGTGCAGAAAGCTAATGCTGTTTTGTAGAGAATTTCCATATTTCAAAATGTGGTTTCATTCTGATTCAGAACGGAAACCAAAACATTTCAAAATTCTCAGTAAAGGGCAAAGCCATGGGATCTGTGACTCTGGGGCGGTCTTCCTGGTCCAGTACCATGGTTCTAGAAGCTGTGAGGTCTCCTAGACCGTGCTTCTCAACCAGAGATTCATGTACCCATGGGGATACTCAGAAGTCTTCCAGGGGGTACATCAATTCATCTAGATATTTGCCTAGTTTTACAACCGGCTACATAAAAAGCACTAGCAAAGTCAGTACAAATTAAAATTTCATACAGACAACGACTTGTTTATACCGCTCTATATACTATACACTGAAATGTAAGTACAATGTTTATATTCCATGAACCACAAGTCTAGGAGCTGGGGAGTCAGTGCTCCCAAGACTTCCAGACTCCTCAACTTATCTGGCAAACTGCTGAACAGCCTTGCAACTTAGGAGCAAGGGTTTTGATGTTCTCAAGCCCCTGTGAGAACATTCCACTGGAAAATTTCTGACCAGCTCTTAATATAAAGGTTTCATAGTCATGAGCCTGGGATGGCTGCATCACTCAAGTCATTTTAGTCAATCACCCCAAACACAAATGCCAAGCGACATCACCAAGTATTGTGCAATCCACATATATTTTACAGAAAAGCTATTTTAGAAACATTTTAGAGAGGTGTTTTTCTTAAACAATTATGTATTCTATTTTAGGTAAATAGGAGAAAAATAACTAACCAAATGTTAGAAACATCTAAAAATGCCCTATAATAGCTTTCCATACATTAAAATGTTGTGGTTTTCAGATCTGATATCTAAGATCTGAAAGGCTAGAAGCAAATGCTGTAAATGATAGTGGAGAGCTGTGAACCCTGATATCAGCCCAGAAGAGTTGTTAGATATCTGACCTTAAATCTGTCACTGTTTGGGACAGCATGGTCTAGCAGACAGGACACTGGACTGGAAGTAAGAAAACCTAGATTCTATTCTCAGCTCTACCAAAGATGAGCTGGGTGACTTTGTATAAGTCACTTACTCTGTCTGTGCCTATATCTTCTCTTTTTAGATTTCAAGCTCTTTGGGGCAGGCACTGTGTTTGTACAATACCTTGCCCAAGTTGGCTGAAGGATCTGGGCACTGCTGTAACCAGGAGCGGCGCTAGAGTTTCTGGCACCCTAGGCAGAATTCGAGGGGCAGCATTTTCTGCGTTCCCCACGGGGCGCGTGGGAGCTTCCGGTTCCGCTCTCATCGCGCCACTGAAGAAGGACCCTCTGCCGAAATGCCGCAGGCGACAGCAGCAGTCATTGAGCTGCTCAATTGCCTGCCGCTGTTTTCCACGGCACATCGGCAGAAGGTCCCTCTTCGGCGGCACGACGGGAGCAGAACTGAAAGCTCCCGTGCGCCCTGTGGGGAGCACACAAAATGCCGCCCCCTGAATCCTGGTGCCCTAGGCAACCACCTAGGGTCGCCTAATGGAAGTGCCGGCCCTGGCTGTAACACTGCTACTGCTCACAGTAAAGATTGAAAGCTGCCAGTTTGGCATGTCAGTTCAATGTAGTTTTGAGGGGCAATGCCATATTTCAGGTAAAGAAGGAAACATTTCTCTGGTAATAACGACAGGAGAAGATGACATGGACATTTATATTGCTAACAAGGCTATCCAGAGTTACAACAGAAAATACTAAAGCAAATATTTGTTTTATTTATTTTAAAGAAAATAAAACCTCACGGTTTAGGGTTTAGGCCATTTTCTAGCTGTGACTAGAGACTTCCCTGAGGGTCAGATTACCTCTGACTACTGTGGGGTTTCTTGCACCTTCCTCTGAACAGGGCCAGGTGAAGGGAGTCACATGAGAACATCAGAATCTCAGTTTTCATGTAGTAGGAAAACTTGAAAATATGACCTAAATATGTAACCAATAAATTGAAGTCTGCCTGAGTCTTCAGTCAGTCTGAAATGATAGCTGAGAGGTGTGAACTTCCACACACACCTCAATAGGGCATTAGTTCCATGATCCTCTGCTCTATGGGCCCCCACAAACACCATTGCAGCTCAGGGCTATGTCTGTAGCAGATGAAGAGTGGAGCAGGCCTTGCCCACTCATCCAAGAGATACAATCCTAGGGAAAATACTGGAAGAAGTGAATGTCATGCTGTTACCCCCCTGCTTCTCTTGGAAGGAGGCCCCTGCTGATACCATTCCAAGTGGACTTCAGGGCCACAGCTTTGGGGTAGGGCCATGGGAGGGTCTCATGTCATTGTGTGCATAGGGTCCCAGATTGCCTTAACATGGCTTTGCCTCTGAAACATCTGGTGTTGGCCGTTGTTGGAGACAGGACACTAGACAAGATGAACCGCTGGTTTGATCTGGTACGTTAGCTCTTATGATAATATGAATCAGTAGTCAGAACGTAGGTGAGGCTGCCAAAGGAGCATGATAAATATAATTTTATCATAAGTTCTGCAATTTATAACCTTGTCACAAGGAGGATTCCAGCAGTGGGGGTGGGTAGCTAGGTGGATAAGGGGAAAATCAGCTGGGTGTATGGGCTCAGCCACATCCTGTTTTTGTAGATGGGAGGGTGCATGGTATAACCATTGCTATGGCAGCTCTGCACCTTCAGTGATCTCCCTACACACTGGAATCCTCCAGAGGATAGACAAGGGGTGGCCAGCCTGTGGTTCCGGAGCCACGTGCCACTCTTCAGAAGTTAATATGCAACTCCTTGTATAGGCACGGACTCTGGGGCTGGAGCTACAGGCACCAACTTTCCAATGTGCCGGGGGGTGCTCACTGCTCAACCCCTGGCTCTGCCACAGGCCCTGCCCCCACTCCACCCCTTCCCACACCCTCCCCTCAGCCTGCCGTGTCCTTGCTTCCTTCTCCTCCCCTTGAATCTCCTGCACACCACAAAACAGCTGATTGGGAAGTGCGGGGAATGAGGGGGAGGCGCTGACCAGTGGGGCTGCCGGTGGGTGGGACGCACTGGGAGGGGTGAGGGTAGCTGATGTGCGGATGCTAACATATTACTGTGGCTTTTTGGCAACGTACATCAGTAAATTCTGGCTCCTTCTTAGGCTCAGGTTGGCCACCCCTGGGCTAGACCTTCTGGGATTTGGGCAGCTTTGCACCACAGTAACAGCCCAATGTTAACTTAACACACTAGAGAATCTAGTCTGAAATCTGTTCCCTTTGTTTTGTGTAGAAGGTGATGAAGACTGTTATTTTTCTCTTACTTTCCTTCACATCTAATCAAGAATCACAACATAGTAACAGGGTTTTTTTGTTTGTTTTCCTTCTAAATTGATCAAAGCTATTTAGAACAAATGGATTTTGAAAGAGATTAAAAGGTCTTTAGTTTTCTGGGATAAGAGCTGCTCAACAGAAAGAAGATACAAGAGTGTAAACCAATTGTTTCAGTGGAAATGACCAGGAAAAATATATTACAAACTCAAGATTGCTTGTACAGCAGCTCTAAATTGATTTCATTTTGACGTGATTTCATTCCTGGTTGGCATGTGTGTGTCTTGTGCATGGTTATAATGCACACTCATTAGGAAAGTCATGATAAACACACTACAGTTGCTTTGACCCTAGGGATAACCACAGACTCCTGGCTACTTTGCTAATAATTTTAGCGCCACTTATTAGCTAAGGTTACCACCTGGTAGAGAGATACCCATTAGCTCCTTTTTCCTGTTAGCAGTGCCAAATGTAAGTATATAATGTGACTTTTAGTATGACTACTTTAATTTTAGGTTTTTATAAACTGGTTCATAGAATTTGCTCTACTTTGAATCTTGGGTTCAAATGTATCAGTGTAGGAGAAGCATTTTGGAAAATTTAAAAAGTAAATAAATACATTTTTGCCCCATAAGACATCATTAAGAATATCTCCATTAATTAATACCTGAAAAAATGCATTTTGTTTGTGACAGTTTAAAGTGAAATCCTTGGTTAGATATAATGGTCTAATATTAACTATTCCTTTCATTGTACACTCCCTCCAGCTCTGATCTGGTAAAGAACGCAATAGGACCATACACAGGTGAGTAAAGTTACTCCCATGCTTAGATCTTTGCAGACTTGGCCCTTTATAAAATTCAGTTCCTAGCAGATGTACTAACAATCTCTATGGTACTTTTTGGATATTCATTAAAACAAACAAACAGAAACCTATTTTTATGGAAACTGTGATAATGAATGGTTTTTAATAAAGGAAACTGAATTATTTTTATGTTGAATTTCTTCCTCACTTGCCAAGATGGTATAAATATAATTAAGATATATGTTTCCTGTGGTTATACTAGCAGTCTGCCAACATGTTAGCATGTGCTAGAATAAATATGTTACCTATATTATTGAATCTCAGAAAAGATCAAATATCACATGAACAATGCAACTTGACCATATTAAGTCAGTTACTTGTGTATGAGTTTCTTGTAAGTGAAATGCACTGGGGTTTTACATGAATAGAAATGCCTAAAATTAATAGATGTTCCAATGTTTGGAACATCATAAAAATAGAAATGATACAACATCCAGCTATTTTCAAGACAAAGATATTAATGAGGATAGAAAGGTATTGAATTAATTAATTCACATTTGTTACAGCCTATTGTATACATGGTTTAAGGAATTCAGAAGGACTTTCAGTATTTAAATCTTTTTTTCTCATAGAATCATAGAAATGCAGGGCTGGAAGGGATCTCGACAAGTCAAGTTTAGTGTCCTGTGCTGAGGCAGGACCAACTAAACCTAGATGACCCCTGACAGGTGTTTCTCCACCATGTTCTTAAAAACCTATAGTAGTGGGGATGACACTACCTCCCTTGGAAGCCTATTCCAGAGCTTAACTACCCTTCTAGTTAGAAATCTTTTACTGATATCTAACTTAAATCTCCTTTGCTGCAGATTAAGCCTATTGCTTTTTGTCCTACGTTCAGTGAACATGGAGAACAATTGATCAACGTGTGCTCTTTAAAACAGCCTTTAGCCTATTTGAAGATGCATCAGGACTCTACTCCCCCCACCCCCCGACTTCTTTTCTCAAGAGTAAATATGCTCAGTTTTTTATAACTTTTCCTCATAGGCCAGGTTTTCTAAACCTTTTATCATTTTGTTGCTTTTCTCTGGACTCTCTCCAATTTGTTCACATCCATCCTAAACTGTGATACCCAGAATTGGATGCAGAATTCAGCTGGGACCTCTCCAGTGATGAGTTAGAGCAAGACACCTTCTATGTCTTACATACAACACTCCTGTTAAAAACACTCCAGAATTATATTAGTCTTGTTCACAACTGCATCACATTATTGACTCATGTTCAGTTTGCTCTATTGTAACTCCCAGATCCTTTTCAGCGGTACTTCCACCTAGCCAGTTATTCCCATTTTGCAGTTGTACATTTGATTTTTCCCACTCATATGAAGTACTTTGCACTTATCTTTATTGAATTTCACCTTGTTGAATTCAGACCAATACTCCAAATTGTCAGGGTTATTTTGGATTCTATCCTGTCCTCCGAAGTGGTTGCAATCCCTCCCAACTTGGTGTCATCCGTAGATTTTATAAGTCTACACTCAACTCCAATGTCCTAGTCATTAATGAAAATTTTTGATTAGTAGTGGACCCAGGACAGCAAACCATTGACAACTACTCTTTGAGTGTGGTCTTTCAATCAGTTATGTGCCCACCTTATAGTAATTTCATCTAGACTACATTTCCTTAGTTTGCTTATGAGACTGCCATGTGGGATTGGAAGAAGTCTTACTAAAATAAGATTATCATGTTTACTGCTTCCCCCCATCCGCTAGGCCAGTAGCCATGTCAAAGAAGGAAATTAGGTTGGTCTGGCATGATCTGTTCTTGAAAAATCCATGCTAGCTATTCCTTATAACACTATTATCCTCTAGGTACTTACAAATTCATTTTTAAATAATTTGTTCTAGTATCTTTCCAGGTATTGAAGTTAGGTTGACTGGTCCAAAATTTCCCAGGTCCTCTTTAGTCCATTTTTTAAAGATAGGTACTATGTTTGCCCTTCTCCAGTCTTCTGGGATCTCATCCCTTCTCCATGAGTTCTCGAAGATAATTGCTAATGGTTCCAAGATGATTTCAGCTAGTTCTTTAAACACCCTAGGATGAATTTCATCAGGTCATGATGACTTGAATACATCTAGTTTATCTAAACATTTTTTAACTTGTTCTTTCCCTATTTTGGCTTGCGTTCCTTCCCTCTTGTTGTTAATATTAATGTTGTTACATATTTGGTCACCATTAACCTTTTAGTGAAGACTGAAAAAGGCATTAAGCACCTTAGTCTTCTTAATATCGTAAGTTATCAGCTCTCCCAAGCTGAGGACCTACACTTGCCTTCATATTTCTCTTGCTCCTAATGTATTTAAAGAACCCCCTCTTATTGCCTTTTATGTCCATTGCTGTGTGTAACTCATGTTGTGCCTTAGCCTTCCTGATTTTGTCACTACATTCCTGTGCTATTCTTTTGTACTCCTTAGTACTTCAATATTTCCACTTTTTTCATGATTTCTTTTTGATTTTCAGGACATATAGCGCTTCTGATGGAACCGTAGTGCATTCCTACTATTCTTCTTATCTTTCTTTTGCATCAAGATAGCTAATCTTGAACTCAGCATGAAATCTATGCTCTGGTTAAATCTAGGCACAGGTTAGCTGGTCTAGATATATCTGGCTTGATCTCAGAAACTTCCATCAGGCTTACATCAGTGCACAATGGGTATTTTCCGGTGCCATTTTAGTGTGGTGCCTTAATGTAATTATGAATAACAACTTACAATGAACCATGTTAATTTGTACTAATGACTATTGCAAATGATTGAATTTAAACAAGGGGCTGTTGGTCATTAGGGGCTAGTCTCCACCACTAATGTCACAATGGTATAGTGTGGAGACGTATGGCAGAATGACGTATCACTGGGAAATTTATGTGGGGCCAAAGTGGCTTCAGGATCTGGAGGCTGCAGTACACCAGTCTGCCACTAGGGATTCCTGGTGAGACTGGAACTGGAGCACATAAATGGAAGGTTGCAGACAGAGGTGGCACAGAGCAGAAAATGCAAGCTTTTCTGGGGAAAATTGGCATTATGTCCCATAGAGCGCAGAGTATGGGACTCTCCGCATAGTTCCCTGGAGCATTCAGTGCCTGGAGTCATTGCAGCACATGAGCTGCAGGCAATAGAAACAATACCTGCACACAATAGTGAATACAGGCTTCTGTTGACTAATTTAAATCTGACCTAGGAAGGCAGAGTATAGGGTTATCTCTACAGGCTCCATACTGCATCTTTCCTCAGGAGTCCCTGCAGTACAGGATGGGGCTTCAAGTAGCAGAAGGAGGCATGAAGCAGGGCGCATTTTTTCTTAAGGCTAAATCAGAGTATATAATTATCTGTATACGTGCTCTGTCAGCTGCAGCCACCTCCTTTCCTTCTGTTTACAGTGTGTGGTTGGAAGACAGGGAGGGGTGTTGCGAGTGGAGGATGCCTGTTCTGAGCCTGGAGAGTTGTAATTGTGCGGGCAGGGAGGTGTTCTGGGCTGGGGGGTATCAGGGTAAGCGAGAATTCAGAAGTGAGGTGGGGATTCTGAGCTGAGAAGTTGGGTAGGAAGAAGAGAGGTTCTCATTCTGAGCGATACAGTTTTGGAGTTAGTAGGGGATGGACGAGAGGGAGCTAAGGGGGCTTGGAAAGGTTGAGTGAAGGGGGAGTGGAGTCAATTAGTGAAAGGGTGTGTGTGTGTGTGTAGAAAATAGAGGTGGAAGGGTAAAAGCTAGATTGAAGAGAGAAACAAGGTGAGATCAGTGAAGGAGTGACAGAGCGACAAACATTTTCTCCCACCATGCCTGTTCAGTCACAGCATTGCAGTCTGAAAGGAGGGGTGGGGAAGTGAGAGAGAACAGAGGGCAACCCTTTTGAGTCCAACTTCCCCTCCAACTTCTCTGATCACTAGCCAACCTACTTCCTTGTGACACCTTGAACTACAGTGACCAAGTTTATTCAATGAAAATATGACCAACCTGCAGAGGAGGCAGAGGGCAGCTGGCTACATGTACCCCACTAGTCATTTTGGGCACGAGCAGCCCCTGGATTTAGTCAATTAGTTTATTTATCCAAATGTGTTGGAGAAGGACAATCTAGTGATTTACTATGGCAAGCACAACCTCCAAAAATTGCATTTGCTGTTTATAGAAATGGTTTGGTCACAAGGGTATTTTAAACTGGATTCAAGTTTTTGGGGAGGGGTTGGAAGATATGAAAAAATAATGCTTAGAGCAGATCTTTTTGTTCTGTGATATTGCACATGGCTTCAGGTCACAGAATGCTGGAAAGAGATATTCCTTTTGCAAATTGGAAAACAGAACATTTCTAAGTGATTTTAAAAAAAGTTTCCAAAACAGTTTTACATTGGTTCATCATTTAAAGACTTGATTCACTCCTCTCAATGGAAAAATTACATTAAACTTCAATTGGGAGGCTCTAAACGTGATGGAAGTAGGAAATGTGATCCAGTGGTGAAGTACAAAACTGGTTGCTAAGACACCTGCATTCTGGTCCCATCACTAACTTGTTATGTGATCTTACACAAGTAACATAACTTATCCGTGCTTCAGTTTACCCATTTGTAAAATAGAAATCAGAGTACTTATTTCACTTAGGGTTGTCAACTCTGACTGAAGCTATTCTGGGAGTTTTTTCCAACACGATTCAATGTCATTTTCTTAAAGTATCTTTTAAAATCTCCCGAATTACTTTCATTAGTCACCGAGACATTGATGCTGATTCTGGGAGACTCCAGGCCAATCTTGGAAGGTTGGCAACCCTAATTTCACTGTGGTGTTGAAAGGACTTAATTCATTAATGTTACAGCATGTTTTTCATTTGATAGGAGGAATATATAAGAACACAGAAGAACAATTTATTCTTATGATTTTGGGGAAATAATATCTCTAGCTATATTTTAATTATCCAGTGAATATTTGTACCATTATAATAAAGGTGCCAAAACTGGTTTTCAGTTGGAGTTTTACATGTGAGAAAGGGCTACAGGATCAGGCCCTTAATATTTTATCAATTTGGGGCCATAGTGAAGCTAACTAAGGGTGAAAGTTACCCTCTTGAACATGGTTTAAGTCCCAAACAAAACAGGGTTCAAGTGGTACATGGTTGTTTGCCTTTTCACCTGCACAGGCTGAATTTCACCCTGAATTAATGTTGGAAGCATTATTTTTGCTGTGGGGTGAGTGGACAGAGGGGAGGATACCAACCAGAAAATCTAAACTCACTTTGGCCCCATGCCTGAAAACAGTTACACATGTGCATAAAATTATACTCTCACACAGGGCGGATGAAAGGGGGAGGGGAAGATAATTGTAATACAGTCTTGAATTAAAGTCCTCCACAAAACATCTTAACGGGTGTGTAGATAAAGTGAAATGGGCAGGGGTGGGGTCCCAGGGAAAATAATATACCAGCTCCAAATTTTTCTCTGTGGGCCTGCTTCCATATGCAGTCCTTTTGATATCAACCTACTTCTGTATGTAGAGTTAAGCACTTGTGTAAGTGCTTGCAGCACTGAGGCCCGAATCTGCAAACTAATGTCCGTCATTCCCCATAGGCCTAATCTAGGATCTGATCCATATTCTTCTTTCTTGATGCTTTGGACACATTGGTTAAAATAAATAAATAAATAAATAAATAAACAAACAAACAAACTAATCCTGCTACAACAGAAAATATTGTGAAGAATCCGTGTGTGTGTGTGTGTGTGTGTGTGTGTGTGATTGGCAGACATTTGAGATTTATTCACATAGAAAAAATATTAACTAACAGATGTTGCCCTCTAGCCTATGTGAAAGTAGTGCAAGCTCTATTTAAGAAACAGTTTTTTGCCTTTGAAAACTGTCAGGTTCACAGAGAGTTTATATATTATCCTCTGTTGAGGACAACGATAATAGATATTACACTAAAAATGCTTTCCCTGGGGGAACTCCAGCACTACAAGATCTAAGTCTGCATGAAGAATTTTTCCCTCTGGCTGTTGTCACACCAATGTACCTCTAGGTTCATCTAGAGGTGAACGTCTCTGAGGGGAGATCATAAAATATAAAATTGAGACTACAACCAGAGAGGAAGGATGGTTCAGTGATTAGGGTGTTAGCAACAGAATCACATGACATGCTGAGTTCATTTCCCTGCTGTGCCACTGAGTTACCTGTGTGATCTTGCACAAGTAACTTAGATCCCCATCTGAAAAAATGAGGATAGTAGCACTTCCCTATGTAGCAGTGGTATTGTGAGGATAAATACATTAAAGATTGTGAGGTATTCAGATATCACAGAAATGGAGAGCCAGGAAAATACCGCCACACTGCAAAACAAACAAAAAAAACACCCAGCAGAGTCAGTTTCAGAACCCAAGTCAACAGACTTGGGTTTGCAAGGTTCACACTAACAGACTAAAAATAGCAGTGTAGATGTTGCCGCTTAGGCTGGAGCCCTGGCTCTGAGACTTCAGAGTCCAGGCTCCAAACTAAGTGGAAATGTCTACACTGTTATTTTCTGCCCCATAGCACAAGCCAGAGTCAGTTGGTTCAGGCTCCGAGACTTGCTGCAGTGTTTTTTTTGGAGTGGGGGAGGGGGCTGTGTAGACACATTCTTAGTTAGATTTCAGAATCTGAGATCACATGTTTCAGGCATACAAATCCTATCTGTAATAACACGGCTATATTGGAGTGGCCATAGATTTCACTTTTAAAAAGTACAGATTAGAGGTCTTTATTTAAAAAAGTGAAAAAAAAATTCTGATTTCAACCTCAAGTTTCTCCATTATTGCACAGATCTTGGGATAGTTTCCTTATATAAAGGGAAGTATTAAGTGTGACTGTGTACGCACACGGGCAAAAATTTCAGGCAGGAGCTGTCAAGTGATATAACCTTTAGAGGGGCTTGGGGCCCTCTTTCTGCACTGAGCTATACATATGCTTGCCCCTGCATGGAACTCCCTGGAGGAAGCTGGTCTGTGTGGAGATGACTGCAGCCACAGAGTCACAGTGTCACTAGGTCTCACTTATTGATCACGAGTCTCACACTATTTGGATTTTTCTTAAAATTCCAGCTCCTGGAGTCATGTGAATACTTGGGACTCTCCGCTTTCATTAACACAAAATACTGTAAGCTTCTAGCTCTCGTGCTTGCACAGAAAAGCAAGAAAATGTGAACCCTAATTGTCTCAAGCTTGAAGACAAATACAAAGGACCTCAAATTTATTATTTTAAGAAAAATCTCAATTTTTAAGTGAACCTAGTGGCTTTTGAGGGCCTGACTCACGAATTTTGAACTCTCAGAGTTGGTATGCTGTTGTGGTCTTCTGAGTTCCTTAATGAAACTCAGCTGCAGGGCCCAGGACTCCCATTCAGAGAAAAGAAGAAAGGCAATACAGCAGATAGCAAGGAAAGAAGATGTATTGGTTGAATATTTTGAACTAGAGGAAGGAGGTAGGAGCTATCCCCTGGGACATTTATAAACATAGATGCAATTTAAAAGTAATAGAGTAATGAATTTTTAATAATAATTATATTTGCATATATATGAATTTAGTTGTGTCAATGACTTTGGAAAGATGCTATAGCTTGAAGGAATATGATGCTTCATTTTTCTTCTTCTGATTTTGTTTTTTCAATTTTAAAAATATTCCTGCTTTTGATCAGATGACTCATTAATCCACTATCCCTCTTGAGCTTCTTGCCAAAGCATAAAATGGCTTTTCTGAAAGCTGCCTTTCCTATTTAGCATAGACAGGAAGAGTCTTTTCTGGCTCGATGGATTTTTCTCTCTCTTTTATATTCTGTTTTCCCCCATTCTCTCTTTTACTGTCTACTTTGTTTTCTTTTTTCATATTTTCTAACTTCTGCTGTCCCTTTCTTCAGCAAGAGAGAGATTCAGGTTAGATATTAGGAAAACCTAATAAGGATAGTTAAGCACAGGAGTAGATTTCCTCAAGAATCCCTGTCACTGTAGATTTAGAAGAACATGTTAGACAAACAGCTGTCAGTCGTTGTCTAGGTCTACTTGGTTCTGCCTCAGCACAAGGGGATGGACTACATGACCTTTTGAGGTCCCTTCCATTTCCAGCCCTACATTTCTAGGATTCCTCATGTGTTGAATTGTATCTTTTTGTGCTGCTCTCTCCAAGATCCCCATGTCCCTGGGAAGCTTCTTAAATTAAAGCACTGAAACTTTATATTCAGGTACACAGTCCTGAGTTTTATTGATAATATCTGTACTGCATGGATATCCCCACAGCCCAGACTAAACCCCGAGAGTTCTTTCTCACCATACCCTGCCCTCGGTGTAAATCCTCAGCTGTACTGACTGGGATGGTCTCTTCTTTGGTTGCTCCAACAGCCACTCAGAAATCTATTGGAGATATCCCCAGGACATTACACTTTGCACTTGCCCGTCTTGTCTCATATATAAGTATGACCTGTGTCCTGGCCCTTTTGGCACTCCTCTGTCTTAAAGGATGGGTACTGAGCAATAGTTTAGAAGCCATTGCTTGATGCATTTGATCTTTCCAAATACTATCTGGATTATGGCATCCTTTGGTGGGGAAGGGGGGAAAGGGGACAACAATAGCTAGGAACAAAGAAATTGCTATACCAGATCAGACAGTGGTCCATGTAGCACAGTATCCTGTCTCTACAGGTACCAGTTCCAGATGCTGAAGGTGCAGGTGCAAGAACCCATTATGGACAATTATGGAATAATCTGCACATAGGGGAAACTGCTTTTTAATCCTCATCAGTTAGTGGGTGGCTAATACTCTGCAGCAAGAGGATTAACATCTCTTCTAAACAAAAATCAAAACAAAACAACCCCCAGCTAATGTAACTGGCAATGTTCTCAATAGCCATATAAAAGTCTAATCCTTTTTCAAATCCTACTAAACTCTTGGCCTTAAATGAAATCTTGGCAGTTGATACCTTTTTTTTTTTAATCATTTGTATTATTTAATCTGTATACTAAGATAGCACCCAGGAGCCCTAATTTTTCTTCAGTGGTTTATTTTTCCTGTATGTTATGCTTATTGGAAAATATCATTTAAGCAATATAAAAATGGAAAGATTGTGCCAACTGTCATAACGATAAAGAGTCCTGTGGCACCTTAAAGACTAACAGATGTATTGAGCATAAGCTTTTGTGGGTGAATGCCCACGAATGCCCAATATATCTGTTAGTCTATAAGATTCCACAGCACTCTGTTGCTTTTTATAGATCCAGACTAACACAGCTACCCCTCTGATACTTGTCATAACGATGTTTGTTTGAATGTAATTTCAGAGTTTATATTGTCTCTTGCCACCAGATGTCAGCACTATGTAACCTAAGCTAGCAGAACTGTAGGAATATTTCAGGACATGTCTACCAGGGAGCTGGAGGGTGTGATTTCCAGCTTCAGGAAACATAGCTCAATCAAAGCTAGCTCAGCTAACACTCTAAAAATAGAAGGGTAGTCATGGCGGCTCAATGGGAGAGGCTAGCAGCAAGAGCAGTCAGAATTGTACTTGGTGAACATCTCCTGCTGTCATGGCTATCCTTCTATTTTTAGTGAGCTAGCTTGATCAGAGCTAGTGTGGTATACCTTCTCAAGCTGGAAGTTACACCTTCCATCTCAGATGTAGGTATATCCTTAATATATCCAGGATTAGGCAATATCTATCTTGGTTTAAGGTGTCATCACCAACATGAAATATAGCCCAGGGTCAAGTTGCAAGCAAACCTGATTGCTGATTTATAGTGGAGACCATGTTAAACTTAGTCAAAATTCAGTGGTTTCAGTTTCATTTGAATACAAAACTAAAAGGGTCAAATTCAAACCTAGAATAAGCAGATACAAGCCCACTGAAATCTGCAGGCCTTCTCCCACTTACATCCAGTCTGATTTTGGCTTAAGGGGGACAAAATGTAAGCAAATAAAATGGGGAGAAGGTTCACATAAAACAGACCCACCTCCTCCATATTCCGCAGAAAATATTCTAGGTACTCTTTTGGCTGCTGAGTTCTGCCCTTCGTTTTCTGTTGCTAGGGGCCCTAGAACAGAAAACCATAGGCAAAGGCGACATACAACCAATTTTTTTTTCCTGAGTTACACTAGTGCCACTCCAATAAGCTCAGTATGGTCTGTTCTGAAAGCAACAAGAGCCCATTCCTACCTCTCAGCAGGGAGAGAGCTTCCATAATACTCTAGTCAGCAGTTCTTCAGCATGGAGGTACTCTGAATTATTTGCTATCAGTTCCCAGCCCCTGGTTGTTGATGATGCTAAGAGTATCCTATTTCCTGGTTCTTCCCAGAAAGAGGCAAAAGATAAAACAGGCAGCAGCAGCAGCAAGAGGAGGGTAGACCTGGGGATGGTGTGAGAATCCCATTTTGGGGGAGGATTCCATACAGGAATCCGTACCCAGCCATTCCTTGCTGATACAGCATACCTTGGCAGCCACCCTTCCTGCACTCTCCACGAGTAGAAAACTAGTTTGTTGAAAACATTCAGTGTCTTAAGTGTTAAGTTTCACATCTGTGGGAGGAAAGTAGTATAGTAATTACATCCAGTCCAGATATGAGCAAACAGGCACAGAGCGTTGAGGCAACTTATCCATGGCCACACAAAAAGTCAGTGGTGGTGCCAAGAGTTGAACTCAAGACTCCTGCCTTTAATCACTTCTTTCAATGACTGGAGAAAATATAGAGTCAGCTCTCTGGGCAGTTTATTCTAGTTGAGTGGTCACCCCAACTTTTTGCCTCACACTCCCCCTCTTGCCCCTGTCCACACACCCACCCCCAGAGGTGGGGCCGGGAGCAGGGCCATGGCTCCAGGGTCGGGGGGGGGGAGGGAAGGAGATGTGGACAGGGTAAGGGGGGCAAGCCTGGGGCCACAGCTGGGGGCGGGGGCAGGGGCGGAGCCTCAGCCAGCAGGCCAGAAACTGGGGCCCCGGTTGGAGCCCCAGGTGTGGGGCTGGGGTCAGTAGCTGTGGGGCTAGTCTGGGCCCCAGGCTTACCCTCCCAAACATTCCTCTGTGCCCTTCTAGGGGGGCACACCCTACAGTATGGGTACCTCTGTTCTAGTTGTAGTTGCTAGCATGATCTCACATGTGCTCGTTTTGCTCCATTGGGCTGTCATAAACAGATAGCTAAGGGTTAATGTTTCTTTTACCTGTAAAGGGTTAACAAAGGGAACCACACACCTGACCAGAGGACCAATTAGGAAACCGGATTTTTCAAAGCTCAGGGAGGGAATTTTGGGGTGTGTGTCTTTTGTCTGTCTCTGCTCTGGGCTCTCTCGGCTATGAGAGTGATTTCTATCTCCAGGCTTTTCTAATCTTCTGTTTCCAAGTGTAAGTACAAAAGGTAGAAGACAATAGGTTTTTATATTGTTTTTGTATTTACATGTGTGTAGTTGCTGGAATGTTTTAAAGGATATCCTTTTTGAATAAGGCTGTTATTCATTTTTCTTTTAAGTAATTGACCTGTATATTGTCAACCTTACACAGAGAAATTTTTTTATGTCTTTTTCTTCTTTTTTATATAAACTTTCTTTTTAAGACCGTTGGATTTTTTTTCCTAATGGGGACTCAAGGGGATTGAGTCTGCAGCTCACCGAGGAATTGGTGGGAGGGAAGAAGGAGGGGGGAAGGTAAATTTCCTCTCTGTTTGTAATTAAGGAGTTTAAGTACAGTAATCTTCCAGGATAACCCACCGGGGCGGAAGCTGGGAGGAAGGTAAAGAGAAGACAAGGGGAGAGTGGTTATTTCCCTTTGTGGTAAGACTCAGGGCATCTGAGTCTTGGGGTCCCCCAGTGAAGGTTTGGGGAGACCAGAGGGTGCCAGAGACTGAAAATCTGGCTGGTGGCAGCGCTATCAGATCCAAGCTGGTAATTAAGCTTGGAGGGTTTATGCTAGGCACCCACATTTTGGACGCTAAGGTTCAGAATCGGGATTTATGCTTATGATATGGGCCTACTGCAGTTACTCTTGATGAGCAACACCATGAGTGAGATCAGAATCAGCCTTCTCTCGCTGAGGGCACTTCTTCTACACTGCAATAAGAAGGCTGCAGCATGGCTGTGGTTGGCCTGGGTCTGCTGACTTGGCCTCGCAGGACTCAGGATCCTGAGAATAAAAATTGCATTGTAAACATTTGGGCTTGGGCTGAAGCCCAGACTCTGAGACCCTCCCCCTTAACATGGTTTTAGAGGCTGGGCTCCAGCCCGAGCCTGAATGTCTGCACTGCAATTTTTCGCTGCATAGCCTGAGCGAATTGAGCTGGGGTCACAGACTTGGTGTCATGGTTTTTTTTAATTGTAGTATTGTAGCATTAAGAGGCCTAGCCAAACACCCAGATCTGAATACTCTTGAATGATCAAGTTCAAAAATCTGCTTCCAAATCGGAACTTCCCCCACGTTCAAAGAATCAGTTCTTTAGCAAAACAGGTTTGAAATGGAAAATCAGGTCCATGGTTGTGATTTGGGCCCATCTCAAATATGGTCTTTTGTGAAACTAGAATGTTAGTGATGTCATTAATTTTTGGTGTATTCAGAAACTTCAGTTTCCTCCTGCACCTGCTTCATCTATGAAAATTTCTCATCTATTTCTCCAAAATTTCCCTTAGCAAACCTTTTGATCAAAATATACATTGATATGTAAAGTGTTTTACTGGATGTTTCCCTCACTGATTTCTGTATCAAACTTATTTATAAAAAGTACTTGTAGCACATAAAAGCTCATTTATACAACCTAAAGAAATTACTACACTAATTTCAATAACCTGCTGGGATGCTTATGAAAATCCCAGTAGGCCCCTATCTGCATCTTAAGGTGCCTTTGACAATCTGGGTTCTCAGTACTTGCAAACAAGTTAAGCTACTATTGAACTCAAAAAGGGATATATGGACCTGTGTTTATATTTAATTACTATACAATTGTGAAACCTTCTAACTAATATCATCCCTTTAATCTACTAGATATTCCAACTCTGCACTAGACACAATGCCTTAAAAATCTAGCATTTCTAAGTCACTTCCATGCTCCAATTAATATAATTATAGAAACAAGCCTCAAATTGATGATCCTGCATATAATTATAGATTCTGCATCTCAGCATAAGCAAATGAAGAAAACCATACTTATTGTGACAATACATTTTCCAATAGGTGCTGCAAGCTTAATTGCAGTTACGGGTGGATAGTGCTATTCCGTAATTAGTAACAAAAGCTTTGTTTAAAAATAATTAAGCCATGATGTGGGCACAAAAGGTAATTTTAGAACAGCCTTTTTGTAAATGATGGTGAAATAGTTTTAAGAATTTTAAAGGCTGAGCATACATTATGTTTGAGTGTTTTTTTCCATTCTGAAACCATGGTTAAACATTTTGTTGCATACAAGATGCAGCTACACAAATTAAATAAAATGGGTACTTCACATAACCGTATCAAGAAAGCCACTTCAGATTTTTCTCCCTTTCACTCATGTGGCTCAAACTGAGAAAGGAAACACCATCTTACTCTAGTGTAGATTTTGTAAAGGTAAAACCTGAACTGGATTATTGCGTTCTGAAGAAATACAGGTGACACCACTAAAATGGGGTCTGATTTGCCTGAAGTTCCTGGCAAAATGACATACCAATAGCAGAGCTCTGTATTGCAGCAGGGGAATGAGTACAGGAGACCTCTGTGTATACAGAACAGACATAGATTCTACTGTGATGGGTGCCAATGAAAGAAACTAGATGGATAAACAAATAGAGCAGAACAAGTAGATAAACCTAAATCCAATACGATATCTTACATATAGCTTGAAACATTAGCATTTACATTTAAAATGAAGTGGCTATAAATTGTGTGATCAGAGATTTTACAAGAGTCAGGCGGGAATTTTCATGGCTGAATTACAAACTTCTGGCGAAAAATACTCATAATGGAAAGCTTTATCAACCTTGACTACATTGCTTAGATTGGCACTACTCTAAGTTAGTGAGTTCTTTACAATATTAAGATTCTGTTATACTGCAATTCACTACTGCAATATTGAATTTCATCCTGCCCCCAAGTGAAGTCAGTGTCAAAACTCCCATTGAACTGAGCTGTGCAAAATCTTATTTTCAGGATCATTACAGTCACAAGAAATTAATTGATCTCCTCTCTTCCTACATTCTCAAATTTTCTGATGGGAAAATTGCTTTTATCTTCTGTGTTTAGTTCCAAAATTACCAATCAAAGTATCCCACTCTATGGAGAGGCATAATTTTCTGTTATTTAACAGAACCCTAGAGGAAATTTGACTCACACTAAGTCTAAAACAGCTTCTAAAGTAATATGGCTATTTGTAGCTTTACATTTCTGCAAATTCACTTTAAGCCGCAAATTAGGTAACTCCATGGAACTCAGGCTCTGTGTTAGCAAGTTACATTTAATTTGTAACTAACATTTTGTACATTATAAGCAGTTTCATAACTACCAGGTCATTCACAAAAACACAGCAGCCCCAGAAGATAGTTTTGGAAACTTCCTGCTATCAGATAGTCATTCCATGCCAAATGTCTCTAGCAGAAGTGTATGGCTATGTATGAAAAGAATCTGGACAGTAGACATCTGAACCTCAAGCTTCTGAGAGCCTCCTGGGAGAGTGCCCAGCACCTTAAGCATGAGATCCTAGGTGTGGAGCACTCCAGATACAACTATCTGATTGTGTAATGTGACGTATTTTCAGCATTCACTTCATGCCAGTGTGATCTTTTGAAAATACTGCCATTTATTCAGTTGTTGAAAATTGCAGCTCTCCCTGGGACATGGACTCAGCACCCAACCCCTTCACAGCAGGACCAGGCCTGCCCCAGAAACACCCATGCCAGGTGCACTTAGTGTGAGCAAGCAGGATCCAAGTGTGGAGGGATCCGGGTGTGGGTTGAGAGGGTTCTATGTGGGGCAATCTGGGTGTGGGCAGCTCAATTGGGGATCTGGGTGCACAGGGGCTTGTGGGATGGTTCTGGGTGAAATGGTAATGGGACTCTGCAGGGGGGTCCAGGTGAAAGTGGTTGGGTCTTAGTGGGGGTGTGTGGTTGTGGTAGGGATAGAGCTCAGTGGGGTGGGGAACTGGGTGTGGGGGGTCCAGATGCAGCTGTTTGGGGCTCAGTAGGATGAGGACCCAGGTGGCTCATCTGGGTGGTTCAGGTACAGAGGGAGTGGGACTCATCAGGGGGAGTAGGTGAGGCTCAGTGGGAGGATTGGGGTATGAGGGGGTCTGGATGGATAAGGGAGCAGCTCCCTGTACAGTGATCCCTTCCCCCGCAGCTGAGGAGCGATGGATGCAGGAGGTGACAAGGGGGAAAAGTCTGCAGAGCTGCTTACAGTCAGGGAAGAAATCTGGGGGTTGGTCTGACATGACCCAGATGCTGTACAGGGAAAGAGGAAGTCCTGTCCTCCCCAGTCTAGCCAGGACTAACAGCTGAGCCTAGTGCAGGGTAAGAGCCACCAGCTAGGTCTTCTTCAGTACTGCCTCATATCCCACAGATTTACCTCTGTTTGCTGCCCTGGGCACCCAAAACATACTGCTGCAGAGGGTCTCATGAGTGCTCTTGTGGCTTCCCTTTGTTTACCTGTCAAAGTCATTTTTCTGTGGGAAAGCAAAGAAATCTGGGTGGGGTACAAATTCTATATATGCGCAGAATTCCCCCAGGAGTAATTAGTCTAATCTATGAATAAAACATGGTGTGAGAAGATGAGATCTACTAATTCTAAAATCTTGAAGGACATGGTAACCAGACACAAAAAATTCAATTAACTTCATAAGATATTTCTTTTGTTTAATAAACCAGTTAGTTTTGTTAAATAAATCTTCCTGAAATGTTCTGTATACATAAACTTTTTCCCTTATCATAAATTGTTCACATTTAAAACTATTTTAGAATGCTGTTTTTGTGCATTTTAATTAAATTCCAGTTTCCATCCAAATGCAACTTATCACAAGTTTATAGTCATCACCTAGTAAATAAGACATTTTCTAATATGATAAAAAATAAAAATAAAAATCTAAATATATGCTAAGCTACATTTATTTAAGCAATTATATATCTAAATATAACATTCTGGTTAGCAAAAAGAAGCATCAGATTTAGTGGAAAGGCTATATTTAGTTGCAAAGCAACATGTTTTAATGGTTTGTGACAAAGTTTATCCTCTACCTTGGTGGGTCCTGCGCTTCTTGGCAGATTTGCTCACCTCAGTGATCTTCCCCACAGTCTGGGTCAACTCCTCCTGTGTCTGATCAGGAGTTGGGAGGTTTGGGGGGAACCCGGGCCCGCCCTCTACTCCGGTTCTCCGCCCAGGGCCCTGTGGATTGCAAGCTGTCTATAGTACTCCTGTAACAGCTGCATGACAGCTACAACTCCACTGGGCTACTTCGCCCTATGGCCTCCTCCAAACCTTCTTTATCCTCACCACAGGATCTTCCTCTTGATGTCTGATAATGCTTGGTCTCCTAAATCCCCATCCAGCACATACACCCCTCTCACTCTCAGCTCTTTGCCTTCTTGCTCCCAGCTCTCATTCGCACTTCTTCTCCTCTGGCTCCTCTCTCTCCTGACTGGAGTGAGCTCCTTTTTAAACCCAGGTGCCCTGATTAGCCTGCCTTGATTGGCTGCAGGTGTGTTCTAATTAAAATGTAGCTATCATCCACTGCCTTTCTAGAAAGATCTTAATTGGCTCCAGGTGCCTTGATTAACCTGGAGCAACTGCCATTTTGTTACCATGGTCCTAGGGATTTTGTTAGCCTGGGGCCTACATACCTGTTTCTCAGTACTTTACTGTAGCCATCTGGCCTTGGCCCATCACATATCCCCCTCTCTGTAAACACCATAGGGTGGGCAACTTGGGACGGCAGGCAGTGTGCTCGTGAAAAGACCATCAGCGTTGCCATGGTGGCATTCCAGCCCGGTCGCCGTATTTGCGGAACTGGAATGGTCGGAGGGGACAAGAACCACCTGGTGACCCTTGCATTCTTTTCCTTATTTCTCTGCATCCACTGAAGGGGTGCATGGTCAGTCACAAGAGTAAATCGCCGCCTAAGAGGTAATAACGCAGTGTCTCCATGGCCATTTGACAGCAAGGCATTCTCTCTCGAGTACTGCATACTTCTGTTCTCTTGGGAGCAGCTTTCTGCTTAGGTAGAGGATCGGGTGTTCTTCTCCAATCATTTGCGACAGAACCGCCCCAACCCCACCTCGGAAGCATCTTTTGCCAATAAATTCCTTGGCAAAAGGTCCGGGGCTATGTAGCTGACACTCTGGACAAGAGGTGCAGTATCGCCTGACATCTTCATGTACTCCTAACAGAAAAACCTCCGCAGGATCCGGGCCTGGGTTTTCTCTACCTCTAGGTGTCTCCCAAAACAGGTGACTGTGGGCGAGGCTCAATATGGTTTTGATGTTTTGTGCACCAGAAGTTGATGTATCTCTTGCTCCTGCATTTGCACCACACGGTACAGGAGATCTTTCTGCACTATAAAGTAGGGTCCTAGACCCCCGGACCTTCCCCTCCACTGGTGTCCCATCTATCTCTGCCACCTCTTTCCTGATGTTATCATATCTAGGGTCCTCTGCCTGGTCCCTCCTGAAAGTCTCTCTCCCAGGACTTACCTGCCTGAGCTCCAGGGGCCAGCTTCTGTTTCTTCCAATGGCTCATCACCGTCATGGCTGGGGCCAGCCTCCGGCTCACCTTCCATGTTGGTAGTTTCTCTGATGGCTGCTCGTGTCCATCTGCCTACTAGTGCGGTCTTTCTGGCCCTGGGTCAATGATCTGGGTTCACCCAAGGCCTTTGCGACCTTCCTTTCTCTTTTTTTCTTCGGGCCTTTTGAGGCGCTGAGAATAGATCCTGAGAAGACTCTGAAAAACATTGGGGGGTTGACATTCCCCAACGATGAGTCGCTGCCAACAGGGTCCCCATCTCCCTCCAGCCTCTCTGGGGGGAGTAAATTATCAAACCTGGATAGTCCCTCCCAATGACTACAGGATATGGGAGTTTAGGAGTTACGCCCACTGTCACCTCAATAGGGTTCCCCTGAACCTCTATCTCCACTGGGATGGTGGGTAATGACTCACGGCCCCATGCACGCATGTCACTGCTACGCGTTTGGCTTGTAGCAGCTGGCTACTTTTTACCAGGTTTGGACCGATATAAGGGTGATAGCACTCCCCGAGTCCACAAGCGCTGTAGTCTCTACTCCATTTATCTTCACCGGCCTGGGTAATTATGCGGGGCTAATGTGACACCTGCAAGGTGGATAAGGGAGCATGGGACTTCCCAATCCCCAAGTTGCATTGCATAGGCTCCTCGGTGCTGGGACATTGTGCTGCTATGTGTCCCCACTCCCCACATGCATAACATTTATAATTGTTTCTAATCATTCCCCTATCATGTGGGTTAGGGGGTTTAATCTCAGGGTTCCCCTACTCAGGCCAATCCCTTCCTTCTGGGTCTCCGCTGGTTTTCGACCTCCTCTTCTCCACAGGACTAGGAGACTCCCCAGGGCGTTGGCTGCCCCACCTTCAAAGTTGGGGTTGGGTGTTTGCTACGAAAGGGGCTTCCTTGGGTAGTCGGGTCAATTCCCTGGCTGTCATGCGTCTTTCTACCAGCGCGATCATCTCATCATAGGTGAATGGATCGTTCTGGCCTACCCATTTGTCATAAATAGATAGCTTAAGGGTTAATGTTTCTTTTACCTGTAAAGGGTTACAAAAGGAACCAAACACCTGACCAGAGGACCAATCAGGAAACTGGATTTTTCAAAGTCAGGGAGGGGATTTTTTTGGGTCTGAGTCTTTTGTCTGTCTCTCAGCTATGAGAAGGTTCTTTCTATCTTCTAATCTTCTGTTTCAACTTGTAAGTACAGGTAGAAAAACAATATAGGCTTTTATGTTGTTTTGGGTGTATTTACATGTGTGTAACTTGCTGAATGTTTCAAATTGGGTATCTTTTTGAATCAGACTGTTTATTCATATTTTCTTATAAGCAATAGCCCTGTATTGTCACTTGATGCAGAGTTTATATTCTTATGTCTTTTTCTTTCTTTTTATATAAAGTTTTCTTTTTAAGACTTGTTTGAGTTTTCTCTCTGGGGAGGGTAAGCTCTGCAGCACCAGGGAATTTGTGGGAGGGGAAGAGAGATAGAATCATTTCTGTTTCCTTGTATTTGGGGTTTGTCTCTTTGTGGAATAGAGGAGACATGCTTCTTGGTATTGGAGATTGCATCAATACTATCAGGTTAGCCCAGAGAGGAAAGTCTGGGTGGGAGAGAGAGGGGAAGGGAGTGGGTTATTTCCCTTGCCGGTAAGACTCAGAGCTTCTGGGTCTTGGGGTCCCTCCAGGGGAAAGTTTGGGGGACCAGAGCGAGGCAGGCGCTGTAATTCCTGTCTGGTGGCAGCAAGATAAGATCCAAGCTGGTAATTAAGCTTGGAGGTTCATGCTAGGCACCCACATTTGGACGCTAAGGTCCAGATTTGGGAGTTAGGCTTATGATACCATTTGCGGAGACCTGGTGGCAGTGCCTCACGTACCGGTCGATGACCAGAACCTCTAATATCTCTTCCGGACTCTGGGACTCTGTTTGCAACCACTTTCGTGCAAGATGGATGAGGTCATACAGTTGGGACCGCGGGGTTTTGTCTTCCTGGTACCTCCACTCGTGATACCGCTGGGCCCGCACTGCAGTCGTCACCCCAGATCTGGCCAGGATCTCTGCTTTCTGCTGCAGCCTCTTCAGGCAGATCATGGTAGGCCTTCTGGGCCTCCCCACACAGGAATGGGGCAAGGATGCCAGACCACTGATCTCGAGGCCAGGCCTCCCGTAGGGCTGTCCTCTCAAAGGCGGAAGGTATGCCTCTACATCATCCTCCCAACGTCATTTTCCCTGCAGCCAATGGCTGGCCCGTATGAGCCGCGTCCCATCCTGGCCACGGTTCAGTTCTGTAAGGGTTTTTACCTGGCTTACCAGTTCCGCAACATAGCTCGGTCTTGAGAAGCCTGGTCCATCAGCAGGCGATTAGTCTCTTGCTGCAGCCACACTGCCTCCTATTGGGGCGGCTGCCTGGACACGGTAGCCTCCTGCTGGGCCGCCATAGGTTGTATCAATGCCCGTACTAAGTCCTCCATTGTGGTGAAAAAAATAAACCCTCTTTCCTCTGCCGTGCTGTGCACACCAAATCCCACTGCTGACATCAGTTGTGACAAAGTTTCATCCGTCTACCTTGGTGGGTCCTGCGCTTCTTGGCAGATTTGCTCACCTCAGTGATCTTCCCCACAGTCTGGGTCAACTCCTCCTGTGTCTGATCAGGAGTTGGGAGGTTTGGGGGGAACCCGGGGCCCGCCCTCTACTCCGGGTTCCAGCCCAGGGCCCTGTGGATTGCAGCTGTCTATAGTACCTCCTGTAACAGCTGCATGACAGCTACAACTCCCTGGGCTACTTCCCCATGGTCTCCTCAAACACCTTCTTTATCCTCACCACAGGATCTTCCTCCTGATGTCTGATAATGCTTGTCTCCTAAATCCTCCAGCAGTACACCCTCTCACTCTCAGCTCTTTGCTGGCTCCCCAGCTCCTTCATTCGCACTTCTTGCTCCTCTGGCTTCCTCTTCTCCGCTGACTGGAGTGAGCTCCTTTTTAAACCCAGGTTCCCTGATTAGCCTGCCTTGATTGGCTGCCAGGTGTTGCTAATTCAAGTAGCTATCTCCCCTGCCTTCTAGAAAGATCTTAATTGGCTCCAGGTGCCTTGATTAACCTGGAGCAACTTGCCATTTGGTTACCAGGGTACTAGGATTTGTTTAGCCTGGGCTAACAAATCGTTTCTCAGTACTTTTACTGTAGCCATCTGGCCTTGCCCCATCACAGATTATATCAGAAAATTGAGTATTAGGAAAAAACTACTAAAAAAGTACAAATTGCAAAACTAGTTTTAAAATTGCTGATTGAAATAAAGATTTCTACTTGCTGATTTAGATGCATGGTTAAATTATGTGATTTAAATCAATCTGTCCTGCTCTGAATATAGACTTAACTTCCTACATGGGTTTTATCTCTGATTTCGTATTCGCAGTATATAGTATGTATTAATTATTCTTCACAATATCCCTGGGAGGTAAAAGGGTGGTGTCACAGTTTGTGCAGGGTGACTGCACCTGTATTCCCTCCCATTGTCCTCAAGCGGACTCCATTTAGGTTTCTGGCTTCCAGCAATTGCCTCTTTTCTGTGGAGAGGCAATTCTCCCTTCTTGGCCAGGGTTTTATAGGGCTGCCCACAGCTTGCTCACTTATACTGCAATATCTCAGCAGCAGCCAGTCTGCCTACAGGCCAGTGCCTTGCTTTGCCATTTCTCTAAGGCTATGTCAATGTATTGCTCAGCCAGTTTCAAAGTTACCACTATCATAAACAGATAGCTAAGGTTAATGTCTGTCTTTCACCTGTAAAGGGTTAAGCAAATAGTGCGACCTGCAACACCTGACCAGAGGACCCAATCAGGAAACAAGATACTTTTCAAATCTTGGTGGAGGGGAAGCCGTTTGTTTGTGGTTTTGGGCTTTGCTTTGTTCTCTCTGAGTCCTGGAAGGGACTAGACATGCAACCAAGTTCTTTTGCCAATCTCTGTCTGCGCTACAGTCTCATATATTCAGAATAGTGACGTATAAGAGTAAATACGTTTGTTCATATCCCGTTTGATTGCTTTTCTGACGATTTGCAACTGTGTATCTGGCTGGTACAGAGTTTTAATGTGTATTTGGCTGAAAGTATTTTAAATTGTATTTTTTGCTGGAGAAGTCTTCATCTTTTGCATTGTCTATAAGCTGAAAGACCCTGTAATATTACATCTTGTCTTTACAGAAGATTTCTTATTTTTAATTTCTTTTATTTAAAACCTTTCTTTTCAGAAGCACCTGTTTGCATTTTTTCCCAGTTTTGAGGCTCTTCCCCCCCAAGGGATCTCCAGTCTGTACCGTTACCAGGGAAGTGGTGGGGGAGACAGGGAGGAGAGAGGAAAGGGGAAGGGGGAATCCTTTGTTTAGATTCACGGAGGTTGAATCTGTATTGCATCTGGTGAGGTGGAAAAGCCTTCTGTTTTAAGATTCAAAGGATGTTGAATCCCAGTGATCTTCTAGGGATAACCCAGGGATCGGAGGGAAAGCCTAGGAGAGGCACTAGTGAGGGAAAGAGTTTACTTTCCTTGTATTAAAATCCAGGGGGTCTGGGTCTTGGGGGTCCCCAGGGAAGGTTTCGGAGAGACCAGAGTTTATCAGGCACTCAGAGTCCTGATTGGTGGCAGAGTATCAGATCTAAGCTGGTAATTAAGCTTAGAAGAATTCATGCTAGTACTTCATTTTTGGACTCTAAGGTTCAGATTTGGGAAAGAATTATGCGATCTGAAGAGAAACCAGAGTATGACAACCACACAGCTACTTCTAAGCAAGCACATTTATTCTTAGGTAAAAGCATCATAGAGAAAGTATTTTTAAAACAATAAAAGTTCCTATATTCCTGCTAAAAGCTCTCCAGAGGTCACCAGTCTGTCTTATGGGGCTCTACTAGGCCAAAGTCTTTCCAATCCTTCTGCAAGGATCTGTTTCCATTCCTGCCATATTCTCACCCCCCCCTCACTGATTTCTAGTCCCAGTCTCCTCCAAATCCCCAGCTCCTTGTCCAGTCTCAGTGATCCCCCCCCAACTGATTCCCAGCCTCCCCCATTTCCCTCACCAGTTCCCAGCCTCAGTCTCCTCTTTCCCAGCAACCAGGTTCCTTGCCTACCCACTCCCAGACTATACCCCCAGCTCTCAATCCCATCTCCTTGCCCAACCAGTTCCAGTCCCAACTCAACTCCCAGTAACAGATTTTTTTTCCTTACACCACCAGTTCCGGTCTCACCAGACCCCCTTGTCCCAATCTACTCCTTTCCCTCCCCACAGTCCTGCTTTTGTCCCCACTGCATTCAAAATGGGTGTCTTCCCCCTCATACTACCTGGGCACCAGCCAAGGAATCATTAAAAGCACGAACAGGCTCTCTGCTCTCGGTTCTAGTACTCATCTCCCCCTCTCCCAGTAGGTAGGAGAAGCAGTTACAGGTGAAGTCCAGCTTTGCCCTTGTGACCCTGGGCTGGACCATGCCCAGTCACTGCATGGAGGGCACATGCAGAGTATCACTAGGAGTAGTGAGAAACTCAAGCATGCACAATGAATATGGAATCTTTGGTGATTTTAGCTGCTAAACTCAAAGACGTCTTTACCGAACACGTACAAACTGAGATTTTTTTCAGTTTTATAATTTGGACAAATTTAGATGAATTTTTCACAGAGATGGCAAAAGGTACATCCCTGACACTGACCACTCCCTATCAAAATTTCAAATCCCTGCTCCAAAGCACCAGGTTGCTAGAACTTTTCAAATAAAAGATCACTGGGATTTTTTAAAGTGACAAAGCAAGCCTCTTTCTTGGAAACAATTGAACAACTTTGGCTGACTTTTTCAAAAACAAATTAGTCCTAAAGTCAGACCACCGGCACAAAAAATTTACAGTAGAACCTCAGAGTTATGAACCATAGAGTTACAAACTAACCAGCCAACCACAGGCCTCATTTGGAACTGGAAATACACAATCCTGCAGCAGCAGACACACACACAAAAAGCAAACAGTACAGTATTATGTTAAATGTAAACTACTAAAAAACTGGAAAGCAGCATTTTTCTTCTGCATTGTAAACTTTCAAAGCGGTATTAAGTCAATGTTCAGTTGTAAACTTTTGAAAGAACAGTCATAACATTTTGTTCAGAATTACGAATATTTCAGAGTTACAAACAACCTCCATTACCGAAGCGTTGGTAACACCGAGGTTCAACTGTACGTGCAAATAGTTAAACTTTGGCAAAGTTATTTATAACTGAAAACAGGGTCTTGTAATGGGAATTATCAGGCAACCTTAACAATGGATGGTGCTAACAATCTGCCTGTAACATAGGGTTTGATGCTACATTACTGAGGTCAGTAGGAGTTTTGACATTGACTTCAATGGGAGCAAGACTGGACCTCATTTTGAGAAATCTAATATTCATTTTTGTATGGGAGAACAAGTGGAATCATCTTAAAGGACAGTAATCATTCTATCACACGCTCAGAATACATGTAGTAGAGGCTAACTACCCAGTTGGCATGTGCAAATATGGGCCTAGGTTGAGGTTCCTTTGAAAATGCAGTCCTTATAATGACATCTTGTAACATTACAGGTCTCCATCCTGCAGCTGAATCAGTGTGTGGAGCCCCTTTGACTTCCGGGGTTCTGAGTGGACACAACAGTTATCTTATGTAGGTTTGATTGCAGGATTTGGCCATATTTTTGTAAAGACAGATTTTATTCGGAAGCCATGAGTTGGATACAGAGCCAAAATTGGCCCATGCTCATGCAAAACTTGGCCTGGGTTTAATCGAATCCTACCTTGGGGCTACTTGAAACATGGTCCATGTTTCCACAAGAGATCAGAGATTCTCACAGATCCTTTCAGTAAATCTAGGCTGTTTCATGTAAGTAACATAAAAAGTGTTGCACAGTCATAATCACGAGCAGCAAGAATGATAACCTAAACACTGCAGGCTCAGCTGCACATAAAAGTTGTACAGCTTTCACTGTACCAGTATAGCACCCCTTGTGTGGACACAGCTGTTTTAGTATAAAAGTGCTTTATACCGGTATAGCCATTCCTGTACAGGAAGAGAAATAAGCTATACAAGTATAAAGTACTATTATACCAATATAACTGTGCCCATGTAACTATTCAGTTAAGAAAAACAAACAAAATGTTCCAAACTGACATAGTTATACTTGAACCAAACTGTGTTTAGACCAGGCCCTCTAATGGAGACATAGAAATGCCCAAGATGGGAGAAGTTCAAACACACATGGTGCAATATTTAGGAAATCCACAAGATGGAGGTAAAGTTTGAAAATTAAAAAATACAGACAGTTCACAGTGGTGAGACGCATTAATGTGCAGTCACCGTTAATATTATTTAATTGATGGCAAATATTATAATCAACATGGGGATTTCTTAGTTCTCTGATCTCTTCTCAGTAGTCTGGTATGCAATCAGCACAAAGTAAATATTGCACTGGCTTACCACAATGGGATTTCCTCTGATGGAATAAAGGATTTACAGAGCCATGGGAAGAGGAGTCTCTGATCTAGCCTTGAATTCAGGGCTGGTACAGGATGACAAGCCACATGTGCTCAGTGATGTTTCTCCAAGTCTGGCTCTGGGGGACAATTACTGTTGACAGTTATTCGGTAGATGAAAATGGGGGGGTGGGGAGGGGGAAATCTAATACTTATTCCAACCGGATTTAAATCTGTGCATCATAAATGCTGTACTATCCAAGGAATAAAGTAACTAGTCAACAAGTTAGCAGGAAAGGAAACTGGAGTTGGATGCAATGGACAGTATTACTATGTACAGCCCTGGAGAGCTGTGAATGCTGACCCACATTAAACAGGTATTTGAACAGGGGAAGAGAATTTTTATATCCCTTTTGTGAAATATGACAACTTAACCTACTATAGCTGTAATTCAGAAACAATCCAAATTGTTGTGGTGGGTTGCTTCACAAGCACAGTAATACTTCTTTCTTAAGATCTCCAAGTGCTTTACAAACATTACAAAAAGCTTACCTACCTCCTTGGGGTATTGAGAGGTCAGGTATTATTACACACATTTAACAGATGGAGAAAATGAGGCACAGAGGTTAAATGATTTACCAAGGACACACAGTGCCTGGTACAGCCAGGTTACAACTGAGGAGTCCTGATTCCAAAGGTACTGCACCCTCTAGAATGAAGAAACTATATTCAACTATATTATCCTTTTATAAGGAAGTATCTGAGGGTACCCATGTTAGTCTGCATCCACAAAAACAACGAGGAGTCCAGTGGTATCTTGAAGACTAACAGATTTATTTGGCCATAAACTTTCGTGGGTAAATCCCACTTCTTCAGATGCATGGAGTGAAAATTACAGATACAGGCATAAATATATATTGGCACATGAAGAGAAGGGAGTTACCTTACGAGTTGAGAACAAATGTTGAAGGTCAGTTCAGTCAGGGTGGATGTGGTCCACTCCCAATAATTGATGAGGAGGTGTCAATACTGAGAGGGAAAATTGCTTTTGTAGTGAGCCAGCCACTCTCATTCCTTATTCAAGCCCAAATTGATGGTGTTAATAGTTGCAAATGAATTGCAGTTTCTCTTTGAAGTCTATTTTCGAAGTTTTTTGTTGAAGAATGGCTACTTTTAAATCAGTTATTGAGTGTTCAGGGAGATTGAAGTGTAACCTCACATGAAGAAACGGTAACTCTCTTCTCTTCATGTGCCAATATATATTTATGCCTGCATCTGTAATTTTCACTCCAAACATCTGAAGAAGTGGGTTTTTTACCCACAAAAACGTATGCCCAAACAAATTTGTTAGTCTTTAAGGTACCACTGGACTCCTCCTCCTTTTATAAACAGATACTTTCATTGCCCAGAGCTCATCCTTACAGTACTGAACAGGAAATAATACATGAAGTAAAGAGTTAGCACAGAATCTTACAGTATAAAATAAACAAAGGTTAGAAAGATGGAAAATATGAAAAAAAGTGTTGAACTGCTCCTAGATTGTTGATTTAAGAGGCAGTTCAGCCATGTAGAATAACTGTCTATTAGCAACTCTTCTTGGATAACAGACCTGTAGTAGCCTTCATAGGTGTGTCAGTGTTGATGCAAGAGTTGAATGGAGTTTTCTTTGCACAGAACATCCTTCCAGATATCTGTCCGTTTTCGATAGCTAAAAGCTCTCTTTAAAATTTTATTTTATTTATTTTCTTGAAAAGCATGCAATTAGTATTTGTCCTAATATACCAAAACTAAAAAGCATGAATGGAGACATTGGGATGGATTCTCCTTTGAGCAGTACAAAGTGGCCTTAAACCAGCCAAAGACTGCAAGTGGAGGTCTTTCCCAGCGTGGGGGGAATTTTCACTGACATAAAGCTGCAAGAAACTCAGGAAATAAATCCCATCAGGTAAACAACATGCATAACCACTTCATGGGATCAAGAATATTTTAATTCCATGGAGTCAAAACTATTATTTTTGGATGCTCTAAGCCACAGGGAGCAGGGAGTTGTGAAAGTTCCCACTGTCCACAAATCTTAATTCCTATACATGGTAATCTATGTGCAGTGATTAATATCTCAGACAATCAAAATTGTAACATACCTTGGGATTTTTGAATAAAGAATGGTCTTCCTCATCTTGGTGATGCCAGGTAGCATAGTAATCAGAGAAGCTATTTTTGGAACTGTAATAGTTATTTCCCAGCACTACTAAGTCCCAATCCAAAAGTTTAGGAGAAATGTTATCATCTAGAAAAAAATAACTGATTTTACCACCCGGAGAAGTTGGGAGCACAGTTCCCTTTATAATTCTGTCCAGTGTATCTGGAGAAAAACCTACAGACTAAATAGCTAGAAGTCTTAAATGGAGGACTGCCTCCTTATTTGAAGTATTTGTTCCTTAATTTCCCACCCACAGCCCACCAAAATATGAGATGATTTGGTTGCATAGCCATCTATGGTAAAGGGACATGTATCCCTATGATCCCAGCTCCACCTATACTTTGTGCAATAATTGTGGTTTATTGCATTTAACCAGTTGAGATTAAAATATATTGGAACTACTGCTGCTGCTATCTATTTAAGTCACAAGTATGTAGAGTAATAGATGTACAGTACATTATCTGTTTCAGGTGATGACCTCATTAAATAGTAAGTGGGCTGGGCAGGGGTTAAAGCTTTACGAAGTACATTGTTTGTAAAATCTGCTCATTTCCTTGGCAAGAAAAAGCCCTCAAAAACTCAGGAATCTTCAGCACCCGTGTCCAGAGTGACCCTCAGGAATCTTCAGCACCCATGTCCAGAGTGACCCCACTGGCTCTGCTTGGCAAGTTATAGCTAAAAAAATCATTAGGTGATTGCATCTAAAGTATGGGTAATGATATGAGTAGGGTACATCAACTACACTTCACAATAACTAACTTGTTTGACATGCTCCAAATCAGTCATCGATCACAGAAAAAAAATGTACATAGTGTGATGGGGCAACGCCAGATGGCTACAGTAAAGTACTGAGAAACAGGTATGTTAGCCCCAGGCTAAACAAATCCCTAGGACCATGGTAACCAAATGGCAGTTGCTCCAGGTTAATCAAGGCACCTGGAGCCAATTAAGATCTTTCTAGAAGGCAGTGGAGATCAGCTACTTGAATTAGAAACCTGCAGCCAATCAAGGCAGCTATTCGGGCACCTGGTTAAAAGGAGTTACATGCAGTCAAGCAAGAGGAGCCAAGGAGAAGGAGCTGTGTGAGGAGCTGGAGCAAGAAGGCACGAGCGAGAGTGAGAGAGTCTACTGCTGGAGGATTGAGGAGGACAAGCGTTATCTCAACACCAGAGGGAAGGTCCTGCGGTGAGAGATAAAGAGGTGTTTGGGAGGGCCATGGGGAAGTCGCCGAGGGAGTTGTAGCTGTCATGGCAAGCTGTTACAAGAGGTATATAGCAGCTTGTAAGCCACACGGGCCTGGGCTTGAACCCGGAGTAAGAGGGCGGCCTGGGTTCCCCCCAAACCTCCCAACTCCTGATCAGACACAGGAGGAGTTGACCCAGACTGTGGGGAAGATCACTGAGGTGAGCAAATCTGCCAAGAAGCGCAGGACCCACCAAGGTAGAGGAGGAACTTTGTCACAATAGTTACTGCACTTCAGTCTCTCAAGCTAGGCTAGGGGAATGTAACCACTCACTGACATAAATCTTCAGACCTGAATGCTGTTCAAGTAGGGGAGTCATGAACTCCAAAAGGTTCAAGTGGAATGGGCACCCAAAAATTTGTATGCTATATTATTCAAACCTAGAGAGCAAAGAAGGCTTCCATGAGATTTCCAGTATTTCCTATTACTGGCTGAATGAAAAGCATTGCCATAAACAAAGCAAACAAAATGGGAGAGTTGGATGGGGAATTGTCCCTTGTAATGGCGTGCACTCACCACCGCTGGTGCCTCCTGCTCGTTAGTCCAGGAATTAGCTCATTCCAGCTCCAGAGTGCCCTCTGCAGGTGGTGTCTTGCCCATTGTCTGCAATATTCTGCTGTTTGAGACCCACGTTGCTCCCTCACTTGGCGAGGTCCTCTTCAGGACACTGCCTTCCGGCAGTGCCCACTATTTCTTTCTCATCCCCCTTTCAGGGGTCACAGTAGTCCTTTGGCTTGCATCCACCACTGGGGCCAATCACAACCCAAAGTCAACCCCCTCACTTCAGGAGCAAGCTGCAGTCTGTATTGGTCCTGCTCTTCCATGGCCATGTGCAGTACAAAGAGAGGGACCCAGGCCCACCCACTACTTTGGGTCTCAACCCAGGGCCCCTCTAGCAGCAGCCTCTCCACCCTCCTTCTCTCCCCTTGTCTGCCTATCATCCCTGGGCCACTCCTCTTTGGCCCTTGCACCTTCTTGGCCCTTTCTGGCAGGGGCCTGCAGCCTAGCAGATAACAGGCCAGAGCTCAGCCTCTGCTCCCAAGCCTACCCAGCATTACTCTATCTCAGGTGCTATCCCTGGGAGCCAGGCCTCCTCCCTTGCTTGTCAGGGAGAAACCACTCCCCTTGGGCAGCTCCCTATATCTGGACTGCCTCAGCAGCTGGCTCCTAACAAGCCTTGCCCTAATTAGCTGCAGGTTTCCACAGCCTCCCTATCTGCTTCTGCCCCACCCCCTGCTGGAGTGGGCCGCCCGCCCACTTCCTGGAACCCAATAGGTACAGCCCTCAAGGAAGTTTTTGTTCAAGTCTTGAGGAATGCTTTCATTTGGGTCCTTTTTTTCCTATCTGAACCAATTTACCCATCTCTATGAAAAATATTCAATGCACTATATCTGAGAGTCAGATGGAGAGGTATGATGGAAAGGAAGATCAGCTCCTTTCCGTCAACAGGGTGAGCTAAGAGATCATGGCTATGAAAAAAAAATGTTAGATTTGGTTTTCATGTTTATAGTGAATCAAAATGACTAGGGTCTGATTATCAGGGTTCATACTCCTGCCTCCAGTTCACATTTTGCATGGAGATTTGGGTTTCAACTATAACAGCTTGACATGAAGTCAATAGAAATTTTGCTACTAATTTAATGGGAGCAGGCCTGAGCCCTTAATGAGTTTAAGAAAGATAAAATCTTTTCATTTGGTCAGAGAACAATTGCATCAGCAGTGCTCCCTGTTTATGCAAGCAAGGTACAATGCTATCATTTATGAAGCTATTATAATTTCAACACTGTTTGTTGATTCTGATCATCAGCAGTTTGTGAAAGAAAACCCCCAATATGAAAAAGCATTCTGTTTTTTGCATTACTCTGGCTGGCCTAAAAGTAAACAGGGCTGGAATGTTTGCCCAGTGCATCCCATGGTGCTAGATCAGACAGTAAAAATGAAGGCCCCTATGCCTGGCATTAGAAGCTTATATTAAAAGTCACTTCGTATTTTCAAAATTAATGTGAGGTCTAATTTAACAATCAACGAGCCTCAGCCAGGAAGTTTTGATCTATCTGTGAGCATCCCCAAAGTTCAGTGGGCTTCATATCTAGTGTGCTCATCTGGACCCATCTGAAATTTAACATCACCTCTGTCATTGCATTATTGGAAGATGACCATCAGCATTTCAGAGAAATTCAAAAAACTTGAGAGAGAAACACATAGCACACATTCCCTGTTTAAAATGTGCCATTATTTTGTATGTTAAGTACCCTTTCCCTCCCTATCATGCAACTTATGTATATTAAAAAGCTCATTTTGTTTAAGTTTAAAAGCAGTTTTTAGTTAGGAGAAGCCTCCTGGAAATATTGCTTGCAACCTGAGAATAGGATGACTTGATGTGAGCCGTCAGTCTGCGCATGAGAATACTTACGAAATGCACCCAAAACATGTCTTGGTCAGTTAAGCTAGAATGTCTCCCTCTCCATTCTTTCCAATAAAAACCAAATAAAGAGAGCTTATTAAACAGAGATGTCATACTATATTATATTTTAACTCAGCACTCTGGGTTTATTTGTTGATAGGCTGCCAGCCTTGTAGCTGTGATTTCAGTACTGAGATATGCCCTCATGCTGGAAGGCTAATAGTTTTCTCCACGGGGGGTTATTTGAGAACAAGGATATGCAATTTTTATGGGAGGTGAGCTCCAACTTGGGGGTCTAGCAACCATAACAGTGCCTATCCGTTTTTTTTTTGGTTTTGCAATAGGAAGCAGTGGCCCATACCATTTTATATTCCATTGAAAATTATACTGAAATAAAAAGCTGCAATACCAGTATTAATTATTCATAAAAATCTGGAGTGGATTTAAGCCTCAGGAATAGAAGAACTTGATTACCTGCAATCGCAGGTTCATATCCAAGTAGAATGAACTCAACCCTTTGTTCCATTTCATGCAGTTTACTAGGGGGCTTATTCTCTTCTCCCTTACACTGGTGTGAATGAGGACTAGCTCCCCTGAAATTAATGGAATTACACTCGTGCAAAACTGGTGAGAGAAAAAGAATCTGGCCCCGTGTGTGTGTCTTTTCGAGAAGACTGTATGAACAGTAAGGATCCCCTGGCTCTTTATGTAAGAGGAAGGGCAGAAGTATCCTTAGGCAACACATTCCATTCTCCACTGTCATGCCCATTAACATGTGCTTGTAGTGTCCTCCCCTCCTTCACAGAAGCAGTTACAGTTTAACTGTCCTGGGATTCTTTAGATAGAAAAGCATTATTATTCAAATATTTCAGTTTGTCTGAATCTTAAGTTTGCTCAGCAAAACATCACCCCAGTGTTGAAAACTTGAATACAAATTTTGTTAGCAACTCTTACATCTAGTGCATGACACTCTTCTCAAGAAAATTCCCACGGGGGCGGGGGGGGGAAAGAGTTTTCCTTGAGTAAAGGCTGCAGGACCAGCCTTCTAACATTATGGCCCCCCGCCTGCATTTTAGTTTGTACAAGCAAATTAGAGAGCCTGAGAGCCCCACTGGAATGTAACAGTTGAACTCCCACATGGATCACAATGCAGAATCTTGTTGTTGAATGTTGTGTACGGTCATTGATCATGATTCCCTTTTGCTGAAATTAGATGATTACCAGTATCTGGGGAATTGGTACAGGAAAAGAGAATCTCTTGGGAAGGTATTAAAAATCAGGGGAACTTGTTCACCAAACAGGTCTTGGTGGGAACTGACATGGGGAGAGAAGGAAGCCAGAAAAAAAAATCTTGATATTTATAGGATAGGAAGCAATTTAAAACTACAAAGCCAAAAATTGTACTTATACTCGATTTGAAAAAGAAGTTTTCAGATAAGGGGGCTTTTTTGATCAGAGAAAGTACATAGACTGCAACTGAAAGAGTCCTCTAGTTATTTAAAAATGAAAATTGCATGGATTAACTACCTAAGCAAATACATTCATCAGGAGTTCGGGAATCTGGAAGAGATTATCGTACAGATGAGTGAGCATAAAATTCTCATATAAAGCTTTTAAACCCCGGCGCACAAATCTTAAAGGCTATGTCAGCGAAGGATGAAAGGATTATTCTTTATTATATGCCCTGTTTTGGTGTGAGGCATAGTCTGGTTGTGGGGAACAGTGTATACTTGACATTGCTGCTTCTGCATTATTGATAAGGCTGGTCATCAACTAGGATCCAAAAATGGCCCTCTGAGCTGGGGAGACAGGCTAACGGATCAGCAGCAAGACAGCCAGCTTGATACAAGCAAGGGAAAGTCAAAGTGAAGATTACATCAGAGAGACTTTGCAAACAATCTTAAAATTAAGAAACTCTCCTCCCATCCCAAGAAGGATGCAAAGAGAGATGAGAGAATGAGAGGGGGAGAATGAGAGAGAAACTAAGAGAAAAACAGGGAGGCAGGGAGTTAAAAACAGAGAAAAGAATCTATTCTATCTGCACAATGAAAGCGAGAGGCAGTGCCAACAATACATATCATTTGCCATATTGGATCAGATCAGTGGCCCATCTAGTCTGTCTCCAAGAGTGGTCATTAAGAGCTGCTTCACAGGGAATTGCCAGGAAGTGTGCATTTCTTATTGTTACTACTTGTTTGTATTGCATTAGCGCCTACAGGATTTGGATCTCATTGTGCTGGTCACTGTATTCATGTGTAGAAACACTGTTCTGGGCCCAAAGTGCTTACAATCTTAAGTAAGAACATGAACAACAGATGAGTATAAAATACAGACAGTGGAAAGAATATTGGAACAGTGAGATCATTACTAACAGTGTTCTTAACAGAAGCCATTACACACCAGTTGCCTAACAATTATCAAGTGTTTTGTGGGCATCACAGCAAAGATGAGTTTTAAGGAGAGTTTTGAAGGAAGATAATGTAGTGGCTTTATGGCTCCTTGCTAAGAGCTCCTCCAATGAATAAGGGCAGCAGAGAAGAAACAGAAAGGTGTTTGATGAAAAATTGGACTAGCGGGTGATAAAGGTAGCATTATTTACAGAGCTGAGATGGAGTTGATAGCTCTGTACCATATCAGAGGGTGGGTCTAAGCCAGGAAGGACCTTAAAAATGAAGATAAATTGTTTGAGAAGGATGAGCCAGGGCAAAGTTGCAAAGGGATATGTGTGAGAGAGACATGGTCAAGGCAATGAGCCAGGTAAATTGTCTTTGCACCCGTTTTTTCAACAGATAGAAGGCATTTGTCATGGGCAGCAGTCCAGAGATGAGATAATGAGGGTCTGAACCAGAGTTGTACCTGCATGGGCAAAAAGGAAAGGCCAGATGAGAAAGATGTTGTGTAGAAAGGAGTAGCATGATTCAGACATGGCCTGGCTGTGTGGGTCTAGAGAGAGGGATGAGTCAAAGGGGACAGCAGAAGCTGTGTTTACAAATGAGATTGCCCAGAAATAGGGCATAGAGGGAGAAGGAGGAGCAGCTCCTTGGGATCCACATTGTGAGCTGGAGCAGGAATGAGGAGTTATGGGATCTCCTGTTGCCAGGGAAAGTTTATCCCCAACCTCCTGAATTAAAGATCGGTTTATGCCCCTTACAGAACCACAGGAGTTCTTTGTTTTAATCTTTGCTATTCTCGCTTTAGGGAGGGAAGCTTGATCCAGAGAGGGCCACGGAGGTTTGACTCCTCAGTACATCAGGAAGCTTTGCTGGGCCATAATAGCTTTGCTGTAGACAAGGACATTTATAATTAAAATCTTAGCAAATCCCTGTAAAAGATTCCCATGTGATTATTTTTAATGGAAGGATTTTTGAGTTTTTTTCCCCCATCTGCTTCTAGAAAATGCAGTCCCATTATTCTCACTAATTACCTGAGAACTTGTTGAAATGTTCTCTTTGTTTCCAGTCTGAAAAAAATCCAGGGACTTACATGGAGTCAGCCTGTCAAGTTCCCCTCTCATAATTCCAGCGTGTGATGATAACAAGCTGTGAGGGGCACTGCCCATGTCAATGTATGATTAGTGATTGGCAGCCACTATGGGTCTGTCTGACTTTACCTTTAAATAAGGTGATTTAAAGAGCTTTGTATTACACTGCATAAGCGCTATAAATCATCTTAACTTGGTCTGAGCTGGATGTACATCTACCAGCCTCATTATGTCCAGGCTAATGAATTAATTAAATAGACACCCTCTGTTTTTGTTATCTGACTTATTTCAAGTGGATGAAACTGTTTGATACCATTAACTAAAGTGATAATAGCTTCCTCTCTTCCCCACCCCACGAATCCTGGGTTATAGTGACACTACAGTGTGGTCCAATGGATAGTGTCCAAGACAGAGTCAGGAGCCCCAATTCTGTTCTCTGTTCTCACTGACTCGCTGTGTGGCCTTGGGAAAGACATTGCATCTCTGTTTCTCCTCTGTAAAACAGGAATAATGCTTTGTAAAGAGCACTGAGACCTAGAGACGAAAAGTGCTAGTGATTCTACCATTCAAGCTGAACCCGTTTCTATTGCAAGCCTGATTAGAAAACCCTCCCTTCTCCACTTCTTTGTTATTATAATATGTTGAATATCTTCTGGTTAGTGTAAGGCAAGTTGGGGGAAGGGGGGACATAGCGTAGGAAGGGAGTTTTCAAATGATAGGACTTCAAGGGGGAAAATAGCGACCTTTCACTTTTCAAAAATGTCACCTTCATAATTCAGAAACGACATTGTTAACAGAGGTCAAAATAATGCTAATAGTCAGGCCTCATGGAAAACTCATACATTGGGTCACTAGTAGGAACACTGAATAATTTTTAAAATGTTAGCCAAAGTCAAATTCTTTAATGTTAGGAGGACTTATATATTCCATGGCAATTGTAGTATCTGTTAAATCCTGTGACAGTTAAAAAGCTCCACCCTATCTATGCTTACATTAAAAAAAATTCTTTGTGGGGAGACACTACAAAACGGAAATCTATCTGAGCTTTTTGTCACTAGGATTTTTGCTTTAAAACACATAAGAAAATTCACAGATCATCCACCCATTCTTCCAAGTACTACTCTCTTTTGCCATGTTTATCCCAAGCTGGACAGAGTGTGTGTGTCTGTGGGGGGGTAGATTTCATTTCCCCAGTAATGATTCTTCAACACCAAGGGAAAAATGAAGTAATATAGCTCGTGGCTAAAGATACAAAACTACTGTTGTTTCTGTGACTATCGTGGTAAAATGTTCTTCCCTGCTGACAACTGAAGACTAGAAATTTTGAATGCACTACCATATTAAATCTATTACGGATGAGGTGGCAGCTCAAATCACTGGACCCCAGCAAGGAACTCTAACTATGTTTATGGAGCTATGGTGGCATGACTGTCAGACTTTATGGCTTTTGCGACAGACTCAGCCTAGTCTGTAAACTTAAATAGAATGATCTAAGATTCACTTAGTTTTAGAACATGGTTAAAACAAATATAGTAATTACAAATTACAAATGTTTGCCCAGGGAATCTGCTCATGGTATGAGGTGTCAGTTTTGCCTACCCACTTTTAGAGTCTCCACACTTCAGGATACAATGGTGAGCATAAAGTATTAAAACGGGCCTCTTCAGATGATGGTGGTACTTGTAATTTCAGTGATGTATGAAATATGGCTCTGCTCAAACCAGTTACTTGTACCCCCTTGTAATGCCCAGCAACAACACTGGATGCTTTATGGAAGTTACAAATTCTTCTAGCACAACTTCCAACTCTCCCAAGCAGTCTTTCTGAAACACTGGTCTTACTAAGTCAACACGCAAAATCCATTCAACAAGTTTTGAGTTAGGACTAGTTCTCCCTCCGCCCCCACTTAAAAATAAGGATGAAATTCCGAGATAAAAGACTTGATTAAGAAAGTCAGTGTTGGGAACATATTGCCCATTAAAACAATGTTTATGGAATCCCACACCACAAACAACCTCTAGACAGTAGAAGATGGTTCCAACATCAGCCTTAACTCTGCTCTTGTATCCTTCCCCATCCTTCACCTATACTCTAGACAGTCATTACCTTACCCCATCTAACATTTATAATATGGGCCACAAATGATTTATAAACACCATATGCATGCTGGCAGATGAACCACTTATCCACCTACTATGTGTGGGCCAGAGACTCAGCCCTTCCACTATGGGTAAGAAACTAAAACACCCTCACAATTGGCAGCTAACTGGCACACATACAGAATGATCCTCTCAATTTTAGAGATGATCCTGCTTATAAACATCACCTGGATAGAGTAAGGACACTTGCACTACTACTTTATGGAGAGAGGATTTTAATCTCCAGTGCTAGCAATCTTGTTGCTTGTGTGCATGCTACATTCACACAAAAGCTGTACGACTTCAAATCAAAATGTTTTCCTTTACTACTGCAGTAGAAAATTCCACAGTCTTCATTAATCCTAATGAACCTTTATATTTTTACAGAAACATTTTGAAGATGGCGTGGGGGAAGGAAAAAACATGTATTTTGCTTGTCAGGGTTCAGTGTGGGCCCACTGCATGTGCTATTTTTATTTCTTCAGACCACCTTACATTTGACACCATATTTGGTAATGAGCTGCAGGATGGAATGATTCTAGCCATACAAATGACAAAGGGTGGGCGTATTGGGGAAGATGAAGTACACTGCCAGAGTGCTACAGGTATTGTACCAATTAGACTCCCTACAGAAAAATAGGAGGAATGGAAGAGAAAACGCTCTCAGGTGGGTATTTTATAGCTAAGGTCCACAAAAAGTAACACAATTATTGGAAACAGTATTTGCTGTAAAAATATTACGTTTAAAGCAGTTTACATGCAGATTGTTCATTCAGTTTTTTGTTCTGTTAGTACATACTGGAGTGCTAGTTTTTGTATTGTGTTGGTTTCAGCCGCTAGGGGCTAGAAGTCTAAAAAGATATATCAGAATTACTTTAGGAATGCAATCTAAGATCAGGCAAAGCTGGTGAGGGTAAGTATCAAGTTACTAGTGGGGGACTGACCACACAAATGTGATGAGGCAATGTTGTTCAGGCTATGACTATGCTAATGTTTATGGTGAGTATGTTCAGTGTGAAGCCAATATTTTCAGCATCTGGAGCAGACTCACTGCTAATACAATGCTGTGCTGCCTTCTCCTGACAGACCTGACTGCTTACTGAGCATTATATAACTTACCTGATTTCAGGTTGCGTCACCTAAGCAAATGTTAGTGCACACAAATGTTAGGCTGAAATTCACAAATCTCTAGAAAGGGAGTGGGATCTTTCCTTGCCTCCCCATAACTTCCTGATGCATAACTACACCAGCCCCTCCCTATCTAGTGCTCTTTTCTGAGCAGCTGGTGGCAGTGGCCTGTGACCTCTTTGAGGCATCAAGGGGCAACTGGCTGACTCCCTCCCATACACAGAGCCTTCTGGTGTTGGCCAGCTGCACCAGTATAATGCAATAGCATTAATACCTAGCCCTTATGGAGCTCAGAAGAGTTTTTCTTGACCCTGATATTGCAGAAAAGGGAGGGTAGTAGCCTGAAGGCTAGGAAGAGGAAAGCAAAGACTCATGATGAGGAGAATTTGCCAGACCTTGGAGATCCCAGGATAGCAAGGAGGGAGTCATTTGTCCTCCCTCCTTGACTATGGTGGTGTCCGTAGGCCACTGTTCACTCGCACCAGAAAGCAGCACTAGATTAGATAGGGATCCAGAATCTAATAGGGATAAGGAAGAATCTTTAAAAATACCCCCGCTGCCCGCCCGCCCATTCCCACTTGTTAGTTCTCAATGGAGAAGAGTCTCAAAGTTGTTTTTAAGTTCTCAAGATAGCTACAAAACCAGCTGGTTTTGCAGCTATATGCCTTCAAATGAATCTAGTTTGTAGAAACAGCAAAGAACAAATATTTGACACCGACAAACACGTAAGCCATCTTCTAACATTGAACACTGATGATCAGTGGTGCAAATACGGTGGTATGGTCCGGTACGTCGTACCAGTAAGACATTTATAGCTGGTACGACGTACCAGAAAGACGGAGGAGGAGCCCCACCCCCGCCCTGCTCCTTGCTCTTCCACAGAGCTGCATTTCCTCCATCTGTACAGCAGTCCCGTTGGAGAACAGGGCTGGGGGCAGTATAGCAGCCACGCCGGAGGAACTGCCAGTGTTTTGCTCCTTTCCCCACTGGGAACCGCAGCGGAGAATGAAGCAGAATGCCAGCAGCTCCTCCGGCGCAGCTGTTGTACAGCCCCCAGCCTCACCGCCAGTCCTTCCATGCAGCCGCATCTCCTGAATCTTCCTGTCTGGGGTCTATACAGCAGAAGTCTCCACCACAGCAGGAGGAGGACAGAGCTCCCCCTCCCCTTCCGGTGACGTGAGATGGATGTGGACCATGGGGAGGGAACGGGGAGAGTGCGGGGCCCAAGGCAGGGAGGAGTCATGTGGGGGGTCACGTGCCTTCCCCTTTGTGTCCCTCCCATGAGTGCAGTGTGCCGACAAGAAATGATTTCTACTTGCACCACTGCTGATGATCTTCCTAAATGTACAGCTTTTACATAGTCACGTGCTCCAATGATCTGATGGCTTTGCACCTTTTATTTTCCAGCATTATTTAAATACTAAGACTGCTGCTAAACTTGCTTTTCCTAAGTTTTTGAGTGACAACCCTATTAACAACCAGATAAGCCATCTCCTTGCCTTAGTAGCTATTACATGACTTTGAAAGCTTTTACAACATAAAGCAAATGGAAAGTAAATGGAGAGAAATACAATTTGCTCAAAAAAGTATTAGTTATTTGATCTAACCTTTCAAACATTGGCACTTTCAACAGCACAGGTGTATATGATTAGATTATGAAGCATGTTAACTTGGACATAGACTATTGAGGACATATGACTAAAATAAACCTCAGAAGACTTAGTCTATATGTGGTTCAAGAAAACAGATTGGAAAACATGCAAGAATGTGGCTTGTGTATGTGTGTGAGAGCACGTGAGCTGGATTACCAGTTTTCCTAGTTTGAGTTGAGTGTGAAATAAAACAAGAGAAGTTCTTCTCAGAATATTTTGATACTTTTGCTCCCTCTCCTGATTGGAAACAGTAAGAGAAGCAAAGTAAAGGCTCCTAGGTGCTATCAATCAGTCAATCAGTCAATCAGCAAGCAAGCATAGTTTTAAAGGGAGAGAAGTTCAGTCTCCACATCCATTCGGTCCCTGACCTCACTACTGAAACTGCCAGCAAGAGTGACAATTAAAATGCTGGTTTAGAGGAAGAGGATCCTGGTCCCAGCAGCGGCTCCAGGCACCAGCGCTCCAAGCACGTGCCTGGGGTGGCAAGCCGCGGGGAGCGCCCTGCCAGCCCCTGCGAGGGCAGCAGTCAGGCCGCCTTCGGTGGCTTGCCTGCGGGAGGTCCGCCGGTCCCGCGGATTTGGCAGCAATTCAGCAGTGGGTATGCCAAATCCGTGTGACTGGGGACCTCCCGCAGACAAGCTGCTGAAGGCAGCCTACCTGCCGTGCTTGGGGCGGCAAAAAAGCTAGAGCCGCCCCTGGCTGGTCCTCTGGAACGAGACTTTTAATATATCTCAAAACAAGCCCATTGACCAACCATCAAACAATAATGGCTACCAACTTGAGATGAATTAGAACAGACAGCCTAGAGGTGAACGTTAGCCTTTGTAACGCCAAGACTAGACTATTGCAATATGATTGATATGGAGCTACACACAGAGATGGCTCAGAAAGTGAAGTGAGTGCAGAACGCAGCTAATAACTTATTGAGTGGAGCATCATATCACGATCATAGACCACCAGTACTTCATAGACTGTACTAGCTGGTTGTTAGTTTCCAGGTGGAATCCAAAGTGTCAGTTTTAACCATTAATGCTATTTGTGGGTTAGAACCATGCAGCCTAAGAGACTTCTTCTTTCCCTGTGTGGCTATGAATCAGCTGGCTAGGTGAGGGGCTCTGGGATAGTTTCTCTTTGTCCCTCAGTGTCCCTTCGTGATGGGTGCAATATTTGCTGGGACCTGGCATCAGTTTCCGCACAATACTCTTTGGCCTACTCCAGCCACACAGGTGAGCTTGGCTTTCCAGCCAAGCCTACTTTAAAGCACTCAATCCCTTTTGGGGTAACAGAGTCACTTAGTTCAAAGCCACACAAACATACAAAACAAAACATACAAAACAGTCCAGTGAGGCCCAGCCTTCAGCCCTCACAGGCAGGCTCCTAGCTATAACAGCTTGCCTTCCCACTTAGAGACTGGATCCTTGGCTCTTCTCTAATCAGTTATCCACGCCAGGCCAGGCCAGGCCTACCCTCTTTGCAAAGGCTCTAGCAAGCTATAGTCCTCTTACAATCCCTGGTCTGGGCCATAGGTGCTAGAACTAGGGGTTCTCCCGCACCCCCTGGCTTGAAATGGTTTCCATTATATAAAAAGTTTACAGTTTGGTTCAATGGCTCTCAGTCAGCACTCCCACTATACAAATTGTTCCAGCACCTGTGGTCTGAGCCAAGCTCCTTGCCCCACAGAGGAACAGCCTATCTGCTCTCCTTTCCAACAGCCCTCAATTTCTGGGCTTTCCTCATCTTAAATCTAACACTCAGAACAGATATAGTAGAGTGGGGATAACTGACCTCAAGGCTGCTCTTTAACCATTTCCTATCTGGTGTGGGGTTTACCCCCTCACAGGCTCAAGATACAATCACCTTGATTTAAGTGATTGGTGGCTGCTGGGAAAACTTTCTCCTATATGGGTTCTTCATCTCTGTAATTTGCTCTAGTTCTTGACCCACCAGAGCCCAACTCTGCTAAGTGTCCAGGCTCCTGCAAAAACTCATATACGCCTCCCCCCAAGTATGAGGAAGGGGGGTGGTTTGAAGAGTACATGTTGGACAAGGCTTGTTAGGTTTTTGAGGAGGTGGGCAAGCCTGCATAATGTGTGCATTCAACTCGATTATATTGTTGATATTGTTAAATTATTTTGATATTGTTTCAAGATCATTAAATGCCTAGAAGAATGAATGAGCTCTTATTTGAAACTGAAAAACAAACAAACATACATAACCCAATATCAAATTTCCTATCCATCCCTCTTGCAGCCAACATCATGGTATCTGGGCATTTGTGTCCAGAGGCAAAGACACTATAGAGTCTATATTTTTTCTGTTTTACAATGTGTAAGTAAATTTATGCTTCTTTTTAAGAATGAGGAAGACTCTTTCACAGCATTGAATCTCACACTGTTTATCAATGTAATGGAAGCATGTGTCTCTTTCCTGAGTCCTACGATGAGTTAAAGCCTGCCACAAATGAAAGCTGATTGGCTGGACAAACCACACAGTACAAGATTTTTGACTTAAATTAGGTGTATCATGCTGCAGGCAATACAAACGATAGAATGAATGGAACGCACCTTCATTGAAAGGGGAATGGAGCAGATAACTTAGAAGGTCGTTTCCCATCTCTGCTTCATATGATCTCTCTGAAATCACAGGAAATATTTTTATCGTCTTTGTTAGTGGTCTGGAAGTTGGAGCAAAAAGCACATTAATTCAATCTGTGGACAGCATTAAACTGGAAGTTGTTGCAAATATCAGTGAGGACAGAGAAATTCTGCAAAGTTACCTACAGCAGTTAGAAATATGGGTAGGAAATGACTCAATGTAATTCATACTGGAAAAATGCAAATTAATGTAGTACACCTGGGTAAAAATAACCCAACGCACAGAGGGAGAAATCTGGAAAGCAGTAATCCTAAAGGAGACTAGGGTTGATGGTGGGGAGCAAAAAAGGCCGATGTGATTTTGGCCTGTAAAGGCACCACTTGCATAGAGTGGAGGGGTGATAGTTCCTTTGTATACGACTCCTCTGAGACTATACCAGGACTACTGCATTCGTTATGGAGCACACCACTACCAGAAGGACATAGACAAACAAGAGGCAGCTCCGAGACGAACAATATTTTCAGTTCACAGTGTTAACATGAAGGAAACAAGATTAGATTTTTCTGGGCTATCATTTGCTAAAACCCCATTCTTGTTGTATAGTAGAATTTAACATATTACACAATAACATGATAATTATATGTTACACCGATAGACCCTGGGTCATGGGCAGGTGGGATCAAACCTGGCACCCATGGAGCTTAGCGCATGAAACCCCTACTACATGAGCTAAAAGCCATATGCCTGTTAAGCCAATTTATTAATCTCTCTCTCTAAGTGGTCTCAGTGCCACTAGATGGAACAGAACACTTCACCAGGAAGTGTGTGGGTTACATATACTAGAATAAATAGGGTAATATTGTGCCTTATTAAATCTTGTAGTTAATAGGAGAGATTTCTGTATAGAAAATGAAAAATTCCAACTGAACAGGCCTGTGACAGTTAGTTCTCATTTAAATACACATTTTACTATTGTTAGTTACTAAGATTGTGATCCTGCCAGGAGCTCTGTATGGGCAGAGCCTTGCACCCACACTGAGACCCATTATAGTATCAGGCCTAATTAATTAATGTCCTGTATTTATTAGTGTAATATATCAAATTGTTTTTCCACCTACCTTTAATGACCCCCCCACCATCCAGTGACATCTAATCTAATGTATCATCATAATTTGTTTGGTACGCCTTGAAAATGTGAGATTGGATCCTAGAGAGCTGTAATTTTGACTAATAATGATAATGATCATTCAGCCAGCTAATTTGCTCCTTCCTTCTCATTTCTTTTTGTTTTTTATTTTCCTTCCATTATATAGCTAACCAAGTATTGATATGGACAATAGGATTAGGCAGGAGGCTGCCTCATTAGTGCTTGCCCAGTAGCTTTACTTGAAGTCAGTAAGAAAAAGCCAGGATTGCAGGCTTTGTCAGCCATTGTCTAACAATCAATACTTTTACATGGAGGCAATGAGAATTCATCTCTGGTGGATCTCCGTGAACTAGAGTTATGCCAGAAATGAATTTGACCCATTGTGCAACTTCTGCAGTTTCCTTATCTTACATCCTTACTAGAAAGGGGATAGATTATCAGCCTGAGTTAAAGTAACACCCATGTGCTAGTACGTCTTCTAGTTAGCTCCAGTGAACTTGGGTGAGACAGTTTGTGTGTGTTGGCAGAATGCGGGTTAGGGACAACTTCCTGCCTGTACTGCAGAGATGAGATTCAGGTATCCCCATAAATTACAAATGGTAGAAAGTCTGAGATCAGGGGGAGCATAAACAAGGGAAATATTTGTATTTCAGGTAAAGGATTTGGAGAATACTAAAGAATTAAAGTCCTAATGATCCAAATTAATTATGAGGCTATCCAACTAGTCTGTCTGACCCTTGATTTCACATCAACATCTTAAAATGTAGTTTGAAAGCTCTGTGCTGCTTTAGTCTTATAGAGATCACATACACAACAATATCATGTTATGGTATCCCTGGAAAGGGGCAGGACACTCAAGTCAATGCAAAAGTCTGTACAGATTTCAGAATCAAGAGTTAATTGGTTTCTTGGCTCCTCCCCTGCCCCCAATTGTTCCGTCCACCCAATAATAATACCTGCCTTCCCTGATATACATAAATGGAATCATGAACCTCAAAGTTTCTCCACATTGTTTTAGAAATAATTTTTTTCAGTGCAATAAACAGAGATCTGATTACACACTCTTGCAATGAGAAAAATGAATGAAACAAAATCAGGTATTTCATCTGGCATATTGTACAGCGTCTGTCTCTAAAACCTTTGAAAACCCTCTTCACCAAACATTTCACATGTGTTTGTAATCCTGATCCACTAGGTTAGCAATGCCTCATTTTGTTATTTCCCATCTATTCACTCTACAGCTAAATACACTCATGATATAGGTGATCCCAGAGCAGATGGGATTTACATCCAGGACCTTTCCACAATTTCATCAAATTTCCAGCTAAGGTTCAAGATCACACCATAGCAATACAATCAAGTAGAAAAGAGAAAGCATTCGTGAAATACAATATGATGAAGATCAGCTGAAGAGATAAAAACATGCTGAAATGCTCCACTATAGCTTTGTACTTATCACAAAGTTTTATTCGAAGTCAAGGTTGAGTTTGCTCCTCTGCAATGTTCCTCTTTCTAGAATTTTATTCAGGAAAATAGATGTTTAGTGCTTTTGTATTTTAAAAGTCCTTTACTCACATAATGAGTCCTTCTGGGCACAATTCCCAGAACAGTTAAACACAGCTACCATCAGGTTTTACATTAAAGAGAAAGTGGGGAGATCATTTAACTATTACTGTCAAACATGACATTTACCCATATTGTTGATTTTATACTCTCTACAGTCTGACAACAGCAAAATTAATATTTGTGGTAGCCTGCTTTGAGCAATTGACATACTACTTGGAGCTCAGGAAGTTAGGTTGTTTGCTGAGAAATTATATGTACGGTAGTTGCACAAATACAGAAACATGGATTAGACACTCAGTTGATGTAAATCAGTAGAGCTACATTGAAGTCAATGTTGATTTCCACTAGCTAAACATCTGGCTGTATCGGACCAATTGTCACCCGAGATGCATGTGTGTGGAATTCCCATTTAAGTTTTACGGGATGACTGGGCCAAATCTGGTTTGTTTGCCACAATGTTAACTAGTTTAACACAATAATACATGGGATAAACAATGATTTTATTAAGAATGGTTTGTAATCTCCCTTCATTAAGTGAGGCAATGATAATGCTATCATTAATTGCATGGCTGCAAGCGTAGGTTCCCATAGTCCATTAGGGTTGGAAGGGACCTCAGGAGGTCATCTAGTCCAACCCCTGCTCAAAGCAGGACCAATCCCCAGACAGATTTTTGCTCCAAACGGCCCCCTCAAGGATTGAGCTCACAACCCTAGGTTTAGCAGGCTAATGCTCAAACCATTGAGCTATCCCTTGCCATAAGCAATCAAGATGCATATGGGTCAGAACCACAAGTGGTGGCCCTCTGTGTATGTATAAAAATAGATATAGCCTTGTTACATACAACCTGTGAATCACAGGCCATTGGGATACTATGGTTGCTATAATCAAGAATCCTGGATAAACCAACAGATCCTATCTATATCTTCTCTGCAAAGAACCTGATTTCACCAATGATCAAAACCTGCAAAAAAAAAAAAAGGATGACCTATTACAAATGTTTGCAAAAAAATCTACTGTGACATTACAAGTGAGTGGGATGTGGATGAAGCTTGAGAGATTGTCTTATTTTACTAAGTCTGAGTCTTAATGCCAGAAACATTTCATATTTTATGTTACTATTATGGACCAAGATAAATGTTACATATTTTATCAACACTGACATTTATAGGCACCAAAATTCTAATGGTTTAAAAGAGCACAGACATGAAGAATAAGTGGATAAATTAATACAGAGATGTTAATATTGCACTATTAAAATATTGACCAACAACTTCAGGCTTTAGTTGAAAGAATTTCTGACATTTTTAACCTTTAAATGAAAAGTGTGTGTATACATGTGTGTGCACATGCACACGGGGGGGAGAAAGAAATCTGTACTGAAGACAGGAACATATGAATTGCCAGAACAGATCAGACTGAAGGTCCATCTTGTCCAGTATTTGTCTCCAACACGTGCCAGCAACAGATGCTGCCTAGCAAGATTTAAAAAAATGTAGTATTTCATTTTAACTCAGCATTGGTAATTAGAAATGTGCACTTCTCCACTGCAATCCAGGACTAATTCATTCAATGTTGAGAAACCAATTGGGAGTTGCAAAAGCAGGAAAGCATGTATTTCTTGATGAGATCTACTATTTCTAAACACTTGCTGGACATGGGAGCAGGTTTTCAAAGGTATCTAGGCACCTAAAGATGAAGATAGGCGTCTTGTGACCATAGCAACCAGAAACAATCCACTAATTACAGTTAATGCTTCCTTTGTTTAATGATTCTATTAGTTTAAAATGCAAAGCATGTTGCGATTAACAATCTTCTTTCCCCCCACATACCCTGGAATTTAAGGTAGTTTTATGTAACTAATCAACTATTTTAAAAGGCTGCTTTTGTGTATTTTTAATGAATTCCAATTTTCTGCCAAAAACTTTATCAAATTACCACAAAATTATCTTCATCTACTAAACAGGAAATGTGTCATTCACCATTTTCTAACATAATACTGTAGCAATTAAGGATCTGAATAAATATGCTAACCTATATAATTGCTTAAATAAACATCTATAGATATAGCATATTCTGGTTAGCAAAAAGAAGTACAAAATTTAGTTTAAAGGCTGTATTTAGTTGCAAGCGGACACATTTTAATGGTTATACCAACCAATGAGAATTAAACTTTCTTTAGAAAAATAGCTAACGTACAAATACAAACCAAGATTAAAATCAGTTATTGAAATCAAGGTTTCTTGCTTACTGATTTATATCATGATTAAAATTGGTGATTTAAATCAAAGTACTGTGACTGAAGTACTTCTCCCTTGAAGCTATTTTGAAAGAAATATCATCTTAAAAGTTACAGTGGATTATCAACAAAATAAAATATGACTAGCTAATAACAGATCAGTCACAAAGTATCACCACATTTTCTCTGACAATTATTTCATGGGCAGCTTTATCTTTGACATTTTTATACCTACTGCAGGTTCAGAATCTATTCTGTCCACCAGCACAGAGGTTACAGGAAGTTTCTGATGCAAGTTCCAATAAATAATCACAAATAATGCTTGGATAAAGACGGTCTGATTTGGTCTCTATGGGCTGCCAGGGGGATTTACAAAAGATACAAAGGGCAGTAAGGTGCCCAGCTCCCGCTGAAAGTCAGCGGAAGTTGCACACCTACCTCCCATGTATACCTTTGAAACCAACAAGCCACTGGACATCTGCTTTCCAGAATATACTGTATATAATCCCTGCAGGCAACTTTTATGAAACTGAAGTGTGCAAGCACTGCTGGAATGCTTGACAGATGAAGCGGTGATAATGAACCACCTCCTTTTCCTGTGGCAAGGCACACAGCCTGCCTTGTCTGCTAGAGGAAAGAATGGAAATAAGACTTTGCCACTGTAATGCACTGGATAATTATACTTGTCAAGAAGGTTCATACTGTTTGAATGCTACTTGAAACTGAACTTGTATTTCTTGTTCTGATTTTTCTGGTGCCTCCAATATCAACTCTTTTAAACCACATCAGCCTGGAATGACTCCAGGACTGAGTCCAGATGTGACTGTGTGTGTGTGTGTGTGTGTAACTGCATGACCACAATGGAAGCTATTGTGTGATTGTACAAATGATTGTGCACACCCAGATGGGCAATGATCTCTGTACCTTTATGCAGCAGTGTGCACATAAAGTAGGTACACAGTTGTACACTCACAATTAAAAAACAGGCTGAAACTGGTTTTAATGTTGCAGTCTCCCCATTTTTGGAGAGAAAAAATGAGGGGAAAAAAGTTTCAAAATGTTATTGATTGGGGTTTGGATGGCATGATGGGATGTATAGTGGAAGGAGAGAGATACGGGCAAGTGAATTTTATAAGCTACCTATTCATACCTACTTGGAAAAGATAGATGCAAGAAAAAAAGCTGATTACTCATGGAACACCCCAGCTATTCAGACAGAACATCAAATGCAGATGAATGATTGTCTTGTACAGAGCTCCAAGTGAGTTAGCAAAAGCTTGGTCAAAAGTGGCATAGAGGAAATAAACCCTTCATCAAGGAACACTTGCTTTTTTAACCACTGAAAATGAGTTGGAGTGCACTTTGCCCTGGAGGACGACTTTACTGGGGTGAGTTGGTGGGAAGGTAGAAATCAGAGTTTTGAACATATTGGGGAACATATTTTGTAGCAAGGCCTGTATAATGATTAAGCAACATCATAATTTAATTTTGGAACTTTTGGGCCAGATCCTCACTTGGTATAAATTGGCTCATCCCTCTTGCCTTCAATGGAGCTGGACCTATTTACACCAGCTGAGGATGTCGCTGCTCCCTGCCATCCTCCTGTTTTCCAAAAATACTAGCTCCCTGATGCTGCTGGGTCATCCATGACTGGAACAAGGCTAGGGATATTTCATTCTCAATACATCTCCATGCCACTTGACTGCTCATGCTGATCTTTTAAAAAACCTTTAAAAGACACAGGCACAATGCACAAAAGTAGATGTCCTTTTCCATTACCAAAGCACCATCATATTTTCTTACACTACTCCACCCATGGAGGGTACATCTTTATTTCTTTTGGTGATTGCTTCATTTGAGTAGCAGAATGCTTGTTTTTGTACTTCACAAAGAAGGTCTATTTTAATCAGCTATGTCTCAAGCTCCTCATTTGTGGCACAGCTTATTCTCACTAGGGTGTCAATCAAACTCTTGAATCCCAGTTAATACAATGACCTGAGCAAATCTATTGGAGCTATTCAAAAAATGTTGAAAATAACAAGCTTTCACACTGGGAAAAAGTTTGAAGATGAGTGAAAACTGCATCTCTCACGAATTCAATTGTTAAGTGCCATTAGTCATGATAAACAGTTCTTCTTCAGTCCTTTTATCTCTGAGTTCACACCTGAAATGCAGTCATAAAACTCCCTAAGCTAACATGATCCCACTTTCCTGACTTGAGCTTCATTAGGATCAGAACTAAACTATGCCAGCAAATACAAAGAAACATTTGCTGCAGTATGCAGAGCTTATTGTTAAGAAATTCAACCCAAATTGAGGAATTGGTGTGCGCTCATCTTCACAAAGAGGAAATGAAAAAAAAGCCATCTGAGCTATACAAAAGCATCTGCCACTGTAAAAGAAATTACTTTAAAGTATCCTAGGCACTACAGCAACTCCTTATTTCCATGGACTCTCTTCAGTAACCATCATCCAGTGCATACTGTCTTGTCATGTCTTCATTCTGTTCATTACTGTTTCCTGGGCTTGTTATGTGGGCCCATTGTAACCACTTATTATTCCTTTGTTGCTGTTAAGGGAGAATCTGAAGTGATGTTCACTATTTATTTTAGTTTCTATATTTGTAGTTTTAAAATATTCAAAAATAAATTTTAAAGGGATAAGTAACTTTAGAAAAGTCCTATCTTGCTGGCTGGATCCTTTGGGTCAGATCTTCGTCTTGGGTAGATCAGGCCCAGTGGAGCTATGGTGATGTGGCTCTTTGTCTTTAGCAGGTCATAAAGAAAGAAGTTCACATCCCACAGCAGCAACGCTCCTCTACTTAGATAAAATGATCATTTTACATTGTCATTAGTGACATGATAAATGGGCTGATGAAGGGCAGGGGGTGAGAAGAGACTTACTATGTGTCATCATCACCACCCTAGAATGTACTTTCAACTCTGAATTTAGTACTGTGTCATAGTAACTTGAACAACTGACATTCTGGATCAGTGCCAAAGTAGCTACCTAAAACCACTAAATAGTGGCCTAATGAAGATGATGCCATGGAGCCATAATTTAATGCTTTTTACTTTTTTTTGTTTGAAATGTCTGCAAGAACAACCTAGCTAGAACAGAATCAAATCACTGATCACCAGGGTTCAGGTTCACCCCAAAGTCCCCCTGCCCTGGTCACAGAGATTAAATAATCAGTGGTGGAATGCTGTTCTGTGTTTGCCTTCATGCCCAGCCTAAATATGATTTATACCTGGCAATAATATTAATTTACATTTACAGATAATTTACTTCCCTCTCTAGGACAATGCCAGGCCTAATCTGTGTATAAAAAAAAATCAATCCCAATTTACTAATGGTTTATAAACATAACAGATAAAATAGATTGCTATTGGAACACGGGCATACCAATTTCTTATTAATGAAACTGACATAAGATACATCTCTCTGTCACATACACACCTGTGCAAACATGTAACTGTTACTGTCTGTGTTTATTTTTGGAAAGCCATCACTTTATATACCCAGTAGCCTGTAGGGTTGTGCTTTAGCATCTGCTGGCTCAGTATATTTGATCAAATTTTAGTGCAATATATGTGAAGTGAAGACAGCACCTTGGGGTGTTCAGAGGCACACTAAAAAATTACTCTTATCTTCTTGTTGCTGTGGGTTATGAACTATAGCATCCTCAGACTGTTAGAACAGAATCTCATGCCATGCTAACGTTTACTCAATATATACTGGGATTTTCTTCCCTTCTTGCAGCAAATATGAGAGATCTTAAAACTGTTAGTTTATTTATGGAAAAACAATGGGTTGATCAAGCAGATGTACAATGGCATTTCATACGTTTTCACCCTCAGGCATCTGCATGGCCGGTCATGCTGAGTGCCAAAAGCAATAGCTAGTTTAGGAGAGTTCTGAGGATATTCTCCCCTGGGAAAATTTTTAGGTATGAAACAAAATCGTGAATTCTTTCCTACGTGAAACTTTTTTTATAAAATGTTCAAAAAGCAGTCTGTTTACTTGTGTTTGATTTATATTATATTTTAAAAGCTTTTCAGTTGAAAATGCAACATAGACTACATTGTATTAAGAGCAAAACAATATGTAACTATATCCTGTAACTCTGTCACCACAATCTGACCAGCTGTGAGGCAAAAAGGGAATAAACCCTTTCCTTTTGATTCTGCTGGTTTTAAAATTCCTGATTACAAAGAGCAGTGCTCACAAGCACCCCATACAATCTGGCTGAGTGCAGATATTAACTGTTTTGGTCACAATGTCCAATGCAGCTGCACAGGCATCATCAGACTGGGGAGGAAATGTGATGGTATTTTACTAAAGCTCCTATACAAACCACATAATCTAGTTTTACAACCTCATGGATAATTTTTCTGTATATTCCATTTATGAGAAGGCTGATTTAATTCAGGACTGACTGCTAATAAAATGGAGACACAGACTTTCCTAGAAGCAGGGTGGGGGCATTTAAATTCAAGAAGCGGGAACATCATTTTTATTGTTTCAACAAAGAGGGCTTCATTTTGAAGATTCCTACACAGAACAAACTTTATATGAAGTATTTGTTACAGCCAGCTTTCTGGTAACTTTTTCAGGCCTTTGGCCATTGATTTCTTATCTTACATGTAATCTTATTTATTCCTTTCATTAATATTTATTATTTGTATTATTGTAGCACCTATGGGCCCAAGTCCCCGACTAGGACGCCATTATTCTGGGCACTATACAAAACCAGTATTCCATTTCTGCTTTTGACATTAATTTTTTCCGAGTTCAGTGCTTTAGCTAGAAGACCAAATTCTGCTCTCAATTACACCAGTGTAAACGCAGAGAAACTCAGTGGTACTCATGAGTCAATGGAGTTACTCAGACTGGAAGCTCTTCCAGGCAGGAACTGTCTTTTTACGTATTTGTACAGTGCCAAACAGTGGGGGCCTGCTCCATCACTGCAGCGCCTAGGTGCTATTGCAATACAAATAATAAATACTACTACTGCTTTGGATTTACACCAGCCTAACTGCAAGCAGAGTTTGAACTAGAGGGCTTGATTCTATGCTGAGTTACACTGGCATTAATCAGGGTTAACTCCCTGTACTGCAAATCCCAGCCTGAAACTAAGGAGATTATTTAAAATCTTATGAATTTCGGATTCTTTTTATTTGTTTTTTAGGTTTTGAACCTTTAAAGTGCATGCTTTCAACCTTGTCTCTGCAGCCACTAGGGGTAGGAACCTTTTTTTTTTCCAAATGAAAGCTGAGAGACTCTCAAATGCAGGAGTTGGTCCTTTTAGAAAAACTCCATCTATCACTAGACACATGATAAAATCATGAGAGCTGGGCAACACTGAACTCCAAAGAAGTCAATGCAGTGAAACTAGTGTCAAATGAGTAAGCGAGACACAGATAAGCCCACAGTCTCTAACTGTATCAAGTGTCTATATCAGTCTACGGTATCAGAAGCCTTTCCAGCTCTTTGCTATGTACCCAGCTGCTGCATGGGTAAGTTCATTTCCTTTGCTTGGCAATTTGTATTGTGCTAGGAATTTGCAACTTGTTTAACAAACATCTTACTTAGCATTATGGATACGGGTCTGCAGAGAGGATTACTTTGATGAGGCATTCAGAAATGACATTTCCACCTGTCGGTCTCCTTTCCATCATTTGTTAACATGGTCTGTCTTGCACAAACATGCTGAGATACTTGCTGAGTTTATATTGTTTCATCCCCGTAAATATTTTCTGTAGATCTGCTTTTGTTTTAGTATTGTACCAGAGGTTCTATAGCTAGCACACACAATCTTCTGGGGCTAAGGGGAAGACTAGCCTGTTCCTCTTCAGCATAAAGGGTTATTGTTGAACAATAGCTGTTGCAGAGGTAGGAAACTGTAAATTTTAATCAATTCTATACATTCCTTTTCCAGGCCATATTCTGTCTAGGGAGAAGCATACAGCAAGATAAATGAAAGGTATTCCTTGCTTAGTAAAGGAGACAAATTCAAAGCAATACAGGTCTTATGCCAATGATAATCTATTTAGTAATTTGCAAGTACTTTCTTAAAAAAATGACAAAAAAAAGGCTTTCCTTCATATAAACCCACTTCATTTACAGTGTGGTATAAAAAGGCCACAGAGTTTAGCCAGTGATGGGCTATCAATATTTTGATAAGGGTTGCCCACAAATATTTTCCGCTTTATCCAAGATAAACCCTATAAGCGTATATGCTGCAGAGACCAAGAGTAAGAGGCTAAAAAAATTATTAATTTGTTCCCCATTTAAACAAACACTCTTATGATCAAGACCCAGGATGGTGGCTAATCCATTTGGTAAACAAAATAAGGGCCTCACAGACTGTAAGCTCCTGGAGGGGAAGAGGGCAGGGGGTGGTCTCCTATTATGTGTTTCTACAGAGCTAGCCCTATGGGGTGCTGATCTAGGTTATGTCCAAAGTCCTGACTGTAATGCATATATTACATAATAAATTAATAATATGCTGAATATATTTAGACTGCCATTCGCATATCACAGTCAAGATGTCAGAGGAGTCTGGAGGTCTCCTTATCTGGGAATATTTTGAAAACACTGGGCCTTTTGAAACCTGCTGGTCCTTTGCAAAGACAAAGGTTGCTCTTCAGAAGTATTTATATGAATTTCAGGGCTGTCATTTCTGTCTGGGATGATTTAGCAGTCTCCAGACAGGAGAATGAACTCCATCAGAGCACTCCATCCTCTCTTCAGCTTCCGGACAACATTTTAACAAGGGGCTCCCAGGAGCCCCCCGACTCCACTTCAGCACACTATCAGCCTTGGTTAGAATCTTAAAATCACAGTTCAACAACCTTCTAATTTGCCCATTGTTCAGGGTCTCCTGCTTTTTAAAAGTTGGATGCTATTATTCATAGTATTTTTCATAAGCAATGACACTGTAGGTGACCTTGATTCATGGCATATTTAAGGTATCTGACAGCAAGGGGGCCAGTTTTCTGTGATTATTCTGTAGAAGACAACTAGAAGTCCATTTTCTCCAGGGTGTGTGCGCTGGGTTGGTTTTTTTTTTTTGGCAGGTTTGGGGTGTGTGGAGGGTGTAATGGATTTTGTTATTCTTCTAGCACTGTTAATTGCAGTATGTGCATGTACTGTTTCAGACCTGCTAGACTTCTTAATGGTTCTGAGATTCAGCATAGAATTTTTGACAGCATTCCTTCAATTAGTCATTAATTTTATTCAGTTTGCTGTTTCTTTTCTTTCTTTTCATCTGCACAGTGAAAATGTTGATTTTTCTCTCCTTGCTCTTTTACCATTTTTTCCAGTGATCCTCTCACCCTTTATGATCACAGTTTCTGGAGAACTCTCAGCAGGCATAATCTTTCTTTCAAACACTGATGGTGCCTTTTGCGTTTAGTTTTCCTCTGGATTGTAATACGTGAGCTAGTATTATTTTAGTGGGGCAGCACGCTACTCACGTGCCTATCAATGTGCATTCAGTTCTTATATTCATTTTCAAACAAACGTTCTTCCTCTCTTTGCAAAATGAGCTATCGCCCACCTTCTGTATGTAAGTTTAAATAGGTCCTGTTCCTACAATGTGTGTGGAATGGCTAACAGTCATTGTAGTATCTTTGGATTCATCTAAAACCCAACAGTTTTCTCATACAAACAAACTTTGTAAACAAGCTCCACTTTTGGGGGCTTTGTCAGAGTTCTGGAGCCATCTAGGTATCAAAAGAGCATGATCAAATAAAATACTTGAGGTCTATTTACTGAATCACTTTTGGTTAGCTTTTCTCTGGAGACATCAGTAGTACATCTGATGTGGTGAGTGAAAAGTGCACTCTCTCTCCAGAGTATATGTTAAATTTAGTTCTGTCTATACATAGTTTCTTAAGCATTTATGTGGTTATTTTTTTAGACCAGCCTGGCATATATAAATGGTGCCCTAGTGCTAAAGTCACCTCCAGAAGCAGGTAGGTAGGCTGCTGGAGGCTAGTTTTGTGATTGTCTTATAAAAGGGGGAATGTCCTGCTTTGGGTCACATGCTGTTGCTAGGATTATTTCAGCTCCCCATCAGTGTCACATACCTCTTCTCACTGTCATCTACACGTTCCTCAGCCAGAAAGAACATGGGGTTTTCATTTAAAATGGACAGGAAAGAAAACATCCGACCTCTCAAGCAAAAATACAAATGAGTTGATAGAAAGAGCCTGCACAGAAGTTCTAAAGTAAATGCCCTGTCCTTTTCAGATAGTCTTTCCAGAATCCTGTTTCTATTTAATTTAAAAGCTCAGAAATGAAACTGGTAAAGTCACTAATATTAAATTGTAGTGTCAGAAAATTCTTTAATCCATACACTTAAAATGGGATTGACTAATAATTGGATTTAGAAGAAAGTCAAATATCAAAAATATGAAACATATTCAGCAATCCCTACGATAATAATGAAAATTAACTCTGTCCAGTATTCCCACTTAATGGTGACAGATAATCCCTCATTCAATGCTGCACCTGAAAAATTCTGATGAAACAGTTGTTGAGAACACCATACTTATGTCTTAATTGCTCAAAAGACACTAACATTCATTTTGGGTAAAGTTGTACCATTAAACAAATATCCATCACCTTGATTGATTGGTCCTTCAGCCCCCATATAGATTGCACTGATCACAACACGTCTTCCATTCTTCTCGTATCCTGGTCTTCCTTCTCCATGTGCGGCCATGTTTCGCTGCTGTACAACATTGCTCGTAGCACTGTTGATTTGAAGAGGCTGGCACATGTTGCCTTGTTGATTTTTCCTTGGAGAATATCCTTGATAGAATTGAACGCACATCAACCTGCTTACTTTCTTCACAAGAGTTCACTTTCCTGATTGTGGCGCATGTTAATTTTTGGCCCAAATGAACATATTACTCAACTTCTTCTATTTGTTCTCCCTTGATTGCTATTTGGGCTTTTGGCAAGGTATCAGACCACATACATTTAGTTTTGGAGCGGTTAGTTTTCAGTCCAACTTGGCTACTTTTTGTGTTGAGTTCTCGCAGCATTTTCTGCAGTTTAATAGTATTTTTGGCGATCAACACAATATCATCCATGAATCTGAGATGGTTTAACTGCTTTCCGTTGATGTTGCTTCCACCCTTCAAATTCATATGCCTCATTACCATTTTGATGCAGGCTGTGAAGAGTTCCAGTGAAACTGTGTCTCCTTGTTTCATACCTTTGTTAACTGGGATGCGAAGAGGGGTATTAAATAAAGTTATATCTGTACTGCAGTCAGAATTTGCTTCCTTTAATAGTTTGATTTAGTTTGTGTTGATACCCTACTTTGCAAGAGCTTTCAACACTGCATTGATCTCTACACTGTCTAATGCTTTTTCATAGTTGATGAAGGCAATACATAAAGGGAATTCGTATTCCCTTGAGCATTCCAATAGTTTGTTTATAGTGAAAATATGGTCCATTGTTCTGAAATTCCTTTGAAAGCCTGCCTGCCCTCTCAGTTGATGCTCGTCCAGACTCTGTGAGAGTCAGTTTATTATTTTGGTGAACAGCTTGTAGACGTGAGAACAGACATATTGGACGATAGTTCTTTAGATTTGCACAATCTCCCTTCTTGTACAGCAGAATAGTGTTGGACTCCTTCCAGCCAGATGGTATCTTCTGCATTTCCATTTAACGGCTAAACCTCTGAGCAAACCTCCCAGAGGTCTTGGCCTCTAGCTCTTATCATTTTGATTGTCAGTCCATCTTTACCTGGGGCTTTTCCTTCCTTCATTTGATGAACTGCATGTTGAACTTTGCTGACAGGGACTGGGAGCATATGCTTGTTGGTCTGTTGAAGTGTTGTTACTGGGACATTTATCTGAGATGCAAACAGTTCAGTTTGAAATCTTTGCAGATGGCTTCCAACCCTGTTCTGTCAATTACTGGTTTTCTGTCCCTGTTCTTCAGCACCATTATTGTTGACCTGTACACTGGCAATTCCCTTTTGCATTTTTTGAGTTTTCTGTGATCTTCAGCTGTCTTTAAGAGCCTTTCTTTTTGATACTTCTCAAAGTCCTCCTTTAGTCTTCTTATCAACATGCAGAGGAGGGAGTACTCAAGTTTGTCACCATCATTTTGCTCCATATTCCTCCGCTTCTCTAGCAAATTCCACATTTTCTCTGAGATTCTTCCCTTTGGTCTTTCTTTCTCAGCTAATTTCATACATTGCCTCAATTTATAGTGAAGTTTTTATAATCCTCATCTCAGTTATCTATAAGACTCCAGTCTTCCTTGGAAATGTTTGCTGTCAAGACGGCCTCATTGAATATTTTTGGCTGCTGTCTCTGATTTGCCATGTGTAGCACTTTCTTCTCCACCTTTTCACTGAAGTTAAGCCATGCTCTGAGCAAGCGATGGTCACTACCAATGTTAAATGATGGTACTACTGAGATGTCTTGTACGATACGCTGCTTATCGATCAGAATATAGTCAATCTCATTCTTGTTCTTCACATTGGGCACAATCCATGTCCACCTTCTCATGGTCTTCTTCTTAAACCAGGTGTTACCAATGAACATTTCTTTCGTCTCTGCCAGAGTTGCCAGTTGCTGTCCTCCTGGATTCCATTCACCGATGCCGTACCTTCGAATGAACTTTTCACCTTCTTTCTCTCTTCCAACTTCGGCATTGAAATCTCCCATCGCAATCATTTATGTGGATTTTTGAGGAAGGATTTCCTCAAGCTCCTGATAGAATTCTTCCATAGGGGCAGGAACCATTGGAGGAATCGGCTTCATCATCAACAAAGAATGGTCTTCAAAAATCATCTCCTGCAAGTTCAAGTCATTGCACATCGGAATGCTACATCTCCAGCTGAACAAGAACAGTACCCTCAAGATTATTCAGATCTATGCTCACACATGCACAAGCAAAGATGACGATGTGTAAAAATTCTACAAATATCCATATTTTCCTAAAATAAAAACATTTCATTCCTCATAAAGACTCCAATTAAGAAAAGTACTTAAGCATGTGCTTAAAGCCATGCTTTTTCAGGACAGGAGTCAAGCACATCCATAATGCTATACACTTGTCTTAATGCTTTCCCAAATAGGCAGTCTTTCCTTAATTTCTCTTCTAGTGTGCAAACTTCAGTTAATATCAAGCTGAGGTATACACAATTAGTTGAGAAAGTACGTACTGCATATGGTGGCAAAAGCACCTGAAAACGATCCACAGCATGAAATCTAGTGCTGGCATTAAATTAACTCATACCATCATGGCACTAATTATGCAGCATTTTCAGTACCTACAAAACAAGGCAACAAACAAGAAACAACAAAGCTAGAGAGTTTTCCTTAGCTGATTTATACGTAGTGCATACAGTGAGGGATGCCATGTTTTAGTGCAATTGTTTTTCCCCTAAAACTTTTTTTGTGTTTTATACTTTCAGGTTAATTCTCACTCAGAGTGGTAAGCTCTTCAGGAAAGCATGTTTTAATATCAATACATTTCTCCGCATCGCCATACAAATTCATGGGGGAATTTATGGCTTCTGAAAAGGTTCCAGATTAACAGTTCTGGAGACTGAAATACTCCGTTCTCACATTCACAGCAGCAGTCCAAAACTTTCCCACCAATGTCCCTCAGGGTTGAGCTGGAGGAATCATTCTAGAGGCGAAATGTAGTTTGATTTACATGTTCATTTAGGTCTCAGTCTTTCTGCTGAGAACGCCATTACAATGGTGTCAACTGCCGGTGGTTTGTGACATATAGGTATAGTAAGAGTTAGTGGATTTGTCCACTGGAAGCTGGATTAAGAAAAACAAACGCTTTCAGTCACTTTCAACCTGAACTGGATTTAAATCAATGACCTAGAAGCAAAGTTCACTCTGTGCCAGGCCTTTCCAGTCTCTTGAGGCATCTAGCCATCCATCACTAGTTTCCCTTTATCCAATTCCATCCTCAAAATGATGAGGGGCCAGATCTTCAGCTTGTGTAAATCAACAGATCTCCACTGACTTATGTCAGCTGAGGATCTGGCCCCAGGGTTCTCTGGTTTATACTGGATGCTGTACAAAGGGAAAGGTTTGCATTCTTATAGATATGTATTTAACTCTTGCTACCGCAGTTCATTTTTGCACATTTTTCTATGGTGCTATTACAGCATTTGTACTCTAATTATCAGATCATTAAGTAAGCATTCTCTCACCCTGTGGGAAAGCAGGAAAGGTACAAATGATTCCAACTGAAGAACAATGGGAAAATCTTGGTTTTAAAGTGCTACACAATCAGTTTAAGTCCTGATCTGCTTCATGTAGTCAAGTGCCTGAAGTAGATCTCACTAGGACAACACACCTGTGGTTTTAAGAGAGTGCCTCCATTTCTGGAATGAAGCCCTAAAAACCACAGCCATTTGAAACAAACTCAAGCACAATTAAACTATAATGTCAGCAGAAGAGCACACTGACACATGATAATGATTTCCTATTCATAGAAAAATGGCGAGATAAAGCAGAGTATTTATCAAAATGAAAAATCAGTGCAAAGCTGAGATGTTTGGAGATATTTGAGGCAGTGCTGGTTTTTTCACTGTACTGCTCTGATGGTTGTGTTTCTAGTATACCAAATCCTTGATATAGGCAGGGCTGGCTTTAGGGCAATTCAGCCAATTCCCCGGAATCGGGCCCCGCAACATACTGAAGGAGCTGCTGCCGAAGTCCTGCCACTGTCTTCGGCAGTAGCTCAATCACTGCCTCGGAGGAAGGTCCCTCTGCTGAAATGCTGCTGAAGGCACCGGCAGCCGATTGAGCTGTCGCTGAAGTCCTGGCACTGTCGGCGGTGGTAGCTTAATTGTTGCCACTGTCTTTGGCAGCATTTCGGCAGAGGGACCTTCCTCCGTGGAAGCACTTGAGCTGGGACTTTGGCAGCAGCTCCTTTGAATTAGGCCCCACGGTGCCTAAGGCCAGCCCTAGATGTAGGAGTCTTTTGTCCAATGGACATTCATGTGCTAGAATGACATTTTGCACAGTAAAGTTATTAAAGAGAGGAGACTGAAGCCTTATCTACTTGAGAAAATTGTACCAAATTTAACTAAACTGGTTTATAGTAACTGAATTAGTTAAATGAATGGAATCTTCTTATGCACAAAACTCTTATTTCAGCTTAAGAGTGCCTTACATTGATTTAGCTTAAGTTGCTAAGGAATCAAATCAATATAAGGGCCACTTAAACTGAGATTAGAATAGCAACACAAGACAATTGCATTGATAAACTAATTCAGTTTACTGTAAGCTCTTTGGGACAGGGACTGAATTTATGTTCTGTGTTTGTACAGCACCTAGCACTCTGGTTTCCTGATCGATAGTGGGGGATCCCAGGCGCTACCGCAATACAACTAATAAATAAATAAATAAATGATAATGATCCAATTTAGCTAACTCTGTATAATTTTCATTTGTAGACAAGGCCAAATAAGGAAGCAGACCAGTCTTCCCTTCATTTATATTTGCAGCTTTCAGGACCAGATCCTGCAATGAGTACAGGGCACACTCAAAACTCACATCACATCTATGGGAGTTGGACAAATATAAGGGCTGCAGGACTTGGCTTTAATACATGACATGTCACATCTCCCACTCCTGAAATTAGTTAAATGTGGCTTTTTAATTAACTTTAATATTTATTTATTATGAACAAACTAAAGTACAAGAGATACAAAGTAACAGCATAAAAATCAAACAAGCTAGCAGAGTGACACTGTTCTACAACTACATCCAGTCTCCTTTCAATGCTGGGTTTAGTCTCCCTTGCAACCCCAGCTGTGACTGCTGCCAATTAATAAGTCTCTCTGGGGGCTGTGTAGTACAACGTATTTCCTGTCAGTGCAATCACTGATGATTCAAGACACCACCAGTAAAGATAACACTAATAGCTACAGCCACCTGAAACCACGCACACATCTCAGCACCCAAACAGCAGAACACCCACACACTCACAGGCTGCCCACCTCTACCACAATCTTGACTCTGACCTCAGAATTGTTTAGATGGAAATAACAAAATATGCCTGGTTAAAATAAAACTATGCCTCTCAGGAAGATATTTTCTTTTCACTGAACTCAGAGTTGTACGTTTGATTGAGATGCTGATGAACTGAGAGTGTGCTTTGTGCAAAGTTATATGCTAAATCTGATACGGAGTAGAAGTTAGGAGTCTGGGTGTGTGTGTTATGGGAGTAAGACCTGTGAGTTGGGAGTCATTATGGATGATAATTTGCCTTCACTGGTTATATCACTGTTTTTTAGTAACTGCATTAATACGGAAAGCACTTGAGTATCTTAAGGGTTGTGGGTTTTCCATCATTTTTCAAGGTGTTAGTTTGAATTTTCCTCTCCCTCTGAGGAACTGTGCTCTTGGTAACTGAGGGTATGTCTACACTGAAATTAGACACCTGCTGCAGGCCTGTGCCAGTTGACTTGGGCTCACAGGGCTTGGGTTAAGGGCAGGGCTGGCTCCAGCTTTTTTGCGGCCTTAGGTGGCAAAGAAAAAAAAAAAAAAAAAAAGAGAGAGAAACTCAATTGAGCTGCCACTGAATTGCCGAAGAGGAGGAAAGGAGTGAATGACCCGCTGCTGAATTGCTGCCGCAGACCAGGACGTGCCGCCCCAACAATGGATGGACGTGCTGCCCCTTTCCATTGGCCACTCCAGGCACCTGCTTCCTTTGCTGATGCTTGGAGCCTGCCGTGGTTAAGGGGCTGTTTAATTGTGGTAGACAATTTAGCTCAGGCTGCAGCCCGAGCTCTAGGACTCTCCCACCTTGCAGGGTCCTAGAGCCTGGGCTGAAGGCTTACCCCAAAAATCTAAACTGCAATTAATGAACAAATAAATAAATAATGCTTCGTAAAGGATGTTTCATTCTTTTTGAGTTAGTTTGTAATTCATACTTTATGTTGTTATCCTGTCACTCAGTATTTCATGTTGCACAGGTGAAAGTCAAAGCAGGCAGCTGTACAGCAACTGTTCTTTTTTACTGCAATTATAATTAATGCTGCAAAGAAGAACATTGTTGATCAACAGTGGAGTGTTACTGCTCTCCCTAGCTGTTGGGCTTATCTTTTCCTCTCTCCAAACAACAGGCTTAGCATACAAATGTGATACAATTCTCTGCTAGAAAAAATCTTTTTGAAATGTGTCACAGTAGAATTTTGGGGTCCTGAAATACAGTTATGCCATGTTGCTTGACAGCTTCCTGCAACCTGTCAAAGAGGCAACCTTCTGACTGTAAGGCTCCGCAGTGATACATAGAGCGATTTTTTAACCATTAAACCAGTGAAAAATAGTAGCATTTCTAGGATTTCTAAAAGATACTATTTATGAGTTCTCTATTATTTCTATATGAAACTATTTCTATCTATATGATATATTATGATAACCAATATATCAAGGTTCATGAAAGTATTTCTTTACCTGCTCAGATTTAAAAACAAACAAGCAAATTCACTCCTCCCCCTGCCCCCTGTGACTTGCTGGGAGTAAAAGAGACTACCTCTAAAGATTTAAGGAAAAGATTTTCTATTAGGATGTGGCTATGGTACACTATGGATATACTGAATTAACAATATATATTTATTTATAAGGTGCTCATATTTGAAGGCCACTAGGCTCCTAAAAAGTAGGTACAAGAATTAGAAAAAGGTGACAATTTAATATGAACTGATCTCTTATGTTTTGTATAAAAATCTTGCCTTCCCCAAATGCACACAACTCAAGAAAACCTGACATCTTAGCTGTGATGTCCCTTTCGTATGACTCCAAAAAACAGGAGCGCTAAGAACACACTGACATTTTGTTGATGCCTTATCTGTCTATTATTCTTTGTCTGACTTGTCTATTTAGCACAATATTGAGATACCCTTAGTCAAGTAGAGTAACACCTTACCAGGAAACCTATGCTAATGTGGAGGTGAGGAAGCAGTTCCTCCTCAACATCATTTCTCAAGAGTCCAGCTAGGACACAGTCTGGGCACTTTGGGTATGTCTACACTGCAATCAAAGGTGTAAGTGCTGCATGTGAAGACATACCTGAGCTAGCTTTGACCTAGTTGGCTTGAATAATAATAATAGCAATGAAGCTGTAACAGCACCTGCCTAATACCCTGGGTATGTACTATAGAGGCAATTTCGTGCTGCCACAGCTTCATTGCTATTTTTATTTGAGTCAGCTGGATTGAAGCTAGCTCAGGTACATAATTGATCTTAAACTCAGCATGTAATTTGATTAAATTAGTCCCTTTGGAATTGGTTCAACTACAGACTTAAGGTAAAGCAGACTAAGGAGAATAGATCTCTCCATCCAACTAATATTGCCAATTTCTGTAATGGAAGTCTTTTTAACTGGCAAAATGTACTGACATTCTGATTTTTATCCTCTCTGCTGCTCCACTAGCTTTTATTTTAGTCAAACAGAAAGGACAAAGTGTTTTCACCAAAGAGAGAGAAAGATTTGGATTAAGGTGGTAGGAGGAAGAGCTAGAAAGGGTTTGCATTGCTTGTTAAGAACAGCACATAAAACCAAAAATCACCACCATACTTTGCACTAATTAATACACTTTGGAAATCTTAGGCTAGATGCCAGTAACAAGAGGATTTGTCTACATTGGCCAATGATACAAAAATAACAGTTAAAATTCCCACCTTTGCCATCACTGATTCAACTTTGCATGTGATACACTGGTAAAAACAAAACAAAACAAAAACAAAAAAACAGCCTGGTGTCCGATCAACAATTGTGCTCCCACCTCTGAGACGGACTAAAGGAACAAAACTGGCGGCAGCAACAGTGAGAAAGCTTCTGCAAAACATGACAAGCATAGACAAGAATTTTGTGTGTGCAGATGCTGAACTAACCTCTCACCCTAAGAGGTGGCTCCTCCAGGCTAGGATTGAAACATACGCAGCACAGAACTGCAGGTCAGCATTTACCGCCACTGTCTATGCTGTTCTACGTAATTTATTGATAAATAAAGAGCTTAAATATCCAGAACTATCAAACTTGCATCTTTCATTAGCATGAAATTCACTTAAAAATACAACAGTTTACCATTAATGTTTTTTCAGGTTCCATTAAGACTGGATTACAACTGTTTCCTTTATTGTAGGTTTCATAACATAATTCTTATAGAAACCAAAGCTCCAGTATCTACATTAGCAGTGTCACAATAAGGTCAAAAAGTAGTTTACAACTCTTTCTTTTTTAGCATTTTTAGCGTAATAAGTATTCTATTAATATGAAAACTATTTGGGTGTGGAGGAAAAAGACTAGAGCTGTTGGAAATTTTTTAATTAAACATTTCTGTATCAAACTGTGCAGTTTCAGTGACACAAACATTTCAAAAAGACAGACTGATTTGGACGGCAGTTTCAATGAGGCAGTTTCTCAGGTCCAGAGCAGACTTTCTGGAGAGCAAGCACACAAGCCTGCCTGACCATTTTGATTAGAATATGGATATTTTGACAAAATTTCAGTTTGTGGAAATATTGAAAGGTTTTAATTCAATTATGGAAGGAAAAGAAAAGTTTGAACCTCAAAAGTTGTCAGAGGAAATTGTCACCTTCCAGCCAGCTCTATAAAAGATCTTGGGTGAAATTCTGGCCTTACTGAAATCAGTGTGAGTTTTGCCATTGACTTCAGTAGAACTAGAATTTCACCCCTTAGTTTGATATGCACAGACCCTGGTATTTTAAACTTTACTTGACAAAAGCAAGTAATATAATGGAATCTAAGTACTTAATTATCTTTTAAATTTTTTTAAGTTAGCTGAGTGCTGGTGAAAAGTAACAAATTGATGATGACTAAGTAATCCTTAGAATACGTATAGCATGGGCAGTGGCAGTGTATGGCTCTGATCCTGCAAAGACTTATGTATTTGCTTAACTTTATATATATGAGTAACCCAAGGGACACCAAGGAAGAAAGATAATCTTGTGGCTAATGCAGCAGGATGGAATTCAGGATGTCTGACTTCAATTCCTGGCTCTGCCAGAGACTGCCTGCTAGAATTTGAGCTAATCACTTAGGCCCAGATATTTCAAGGTAGTAAAAAGTGTTGCTGCACTGTGTTTCAATACTTAACTGATGTAGGAGCCTAAATGTCATTTTCAAACGGGGTGTAGATACTTTCGAGTCAAAATCCCATTGAAAAACTGAGCACAGGAATGCCTAAATATCTTAAAAAATCTGGGCCCTGATCTCCGTGCTTCAGTTCCCCAACCATAAAATGGGAATAATAGCACTTCCTTTCTTCCACCCTTTGTCTGTCTTGTCTACTTAGATTACAAGCTTTTTGGGGAAAGGACTATTTTTTCCAATATATGTTCACTCAGAACCTAGCACAGTGGGGCTCTGATCTTGGCTTGGGTATCTACGTGCTACTGGAATGCCAATGATTAACAATGATAGTGCCAACTGTAATAGCGTTTTCCACATAAGATTCTGTCTTTGATGTCATGCCGCTATCCTACATATCATGACCAGATTTAGCCATAGGGATATTTGAGCTCTGATTCTGGTATACCAAAATACATGGAAATGGAGCTAGTGCATACATACAATTTTCATACTTACACTATTTAAAACTCAAACTGGATTAAGGAACAGTTATCATTTTTAAAATAAGCAATAAGTATTTGACTAGAGAAATTGATTCTCCTAAAATGAGAAGCATCTCCAGAGATATTTTAATGAAGGGTTTAACTTCCACGATCCAGGGAGCCATTTGTCAACTGCCACATCGCAAACGAACTCTTATAAAAGACTAGCTTGAAATTTTACTCCTGTGACATTTTCTAAAATTAAAGTATTTCTTCATGGCAAGAGCTTCCAGATATTAATGAACAGTTGAATAGCTAGCAATAAAATAATAATCTGAGACAAATCTAAGTCTTCTAACAATCTAACTTGTCATAAGGAACACTACCAAATGAAAAGCAATGTCCTAACATTATCTCCATCTTTAGAGATTGATTTTAAGTGGATACAGTTGATTGGAAGTATTTTTAATGTTCACCATTTCAAATGTCCTTTCTAGGGCAGCAGTTTTCAACCTGTGGTCCATGAACCCTTGGGGGTTTGCAGACTATGTCTAAGATTTCCAAAAGTGTCCTCACCTCGATTTGAAAATTTTTAAGTGTCCGCAAACGAAAATGGTTGAAAGCTACTGTTCCAGGACAACTTTTCTCTTTGCTTTATTTTCTGAGTTCTCACCTCAGACTCAACTCTTAGATATGCAGCAATTAGATTGATTCTCTAAAACAAGAGTCCAGCATATTCATAATAATGCCAAAGGATAAAATTCGTGGCCTAAGTGTAAAATAATACTATGGCTTCCAACTGAAGATCTCAAAGCAGTTTCAAACATTAGTCAATTGCAACACGAGCACAATATCCCTATGATGCATGTATTATCTTCATTTTTAAATCAGGGGATTAAATGACTGACTCATGATTGTAACAGCACAAGGAATAAAACCCAGGTCTCCTTATATGCGTTCATCCCTAGAAGAGATATGTATAATAAATCCTTCAGAATGTAGTTCCTAACTACTTGATTATTCATTCCTTTCTCTGTGACCTTGCCCTGGTAGTTGCAATCAGATCTGTCCCAAGGACAGAGCTACTTAGCTCTTATGCTGATTTTGGGCCATATCTGTACATCAATCCATTGCCCGTGATTGCGGGCAACACACCTTTGTTATCCGCATGTGCATTACATTTCTGAAACCCACTGCAGAAGTCTTCTCTTCAGCATGCATGTTTGCTGACAGTGATGCAATATCTTAAAAGTATGTGATGGCTGTGTGCAGAGAGCCTTCAGGAAAAGGTACTAGGAGGAGGAGGACGACATCTTGAATAGCACCAGGACCTATTCTGAAAAGCAACAGTGCCAGAATAAACTCAGGCCACTCCCTCTACAGCCAGCTAGTGTGTGACTCCAACCAGTGAATACATAAGCAGCTACATTCTGAACAACCTTCAACTGATGGAGCGACCCTAAGGATAGCCCTAGTGAGAGAGAGAGAGAGAGAGAGAGAATTACAGTAACCAAACTTTGTGATCATGAGGACATGTGTTTCTGCTACAAGGTCAAAACAGGCTAAGCATGGAGCATGATCAAGTTCCACAAACAAAAACAAAACACCTTTGTACCAGGGTTAGCACATCTAACTTAATGAGATGTACAGAAATCATGAACTTGTCTTTTCAATACAGCTAGACTCTTCTCCTAACATTTACTAACTGAACAGTGCCACATTTTCTCTGCAAAAACCTGGCAATGTTCCTACCTAATCTCCAGAGGATCTTCAACCGGATACAAACATAAGATAAAGAGAAATCATTGTAAGTAATGGAACCTGGATCCTGAAAATCACCATTGTTCTGAGAGATATTTATTGCCCTGCCATGTGAATTCCATTAAACAGCACAGATTCATATGAAAATACACTCCTTTCCTTTAGGAATTTTAAGGCTCTCAGACTGCAGAACCTTTACGGCTCAGCAAAGGCATTTATTGACAGAAGTGGCAAGCTCTGTTAAAAAAAAAATTACAAATGGATTATTTGCCTCACTGTTTCACAGTGGAAAAGGAGACAGATGCCAGAAGCAGACGTACAGTTCCCAGGAGAAGAAGAGACGCTGAAGGAAATCAGAAACCAGCTAGAATTAGCGAATGCTAAGTCAGAATACGTTCTGACTGAGAATCAAAAAGACACTAGGGCCAGACAGAATCCACCACTGAGTCCAGGTGCTCATGGAGACTGGAAACCTTTAGCAGGTATAATTAAAAACCTCATTAGAAAATAGCAACGATACCAGAGAAATGGAGAAAGCTCTTTTTGAATTTTGAGAGAGTTTAAGTCTGATGAGAGGTCCCAGACTAACAGGGATCCCTGGGGTGAATAAACAGAGAACCTTAACAACATGATTCTGAGCTAGCTCAGTGATGAAGCACAAAGCTAAATTGAATGTGGTGCAGGGCTAGTGACAATGGAAGACAGAGTGGTTTAGAATTTTATAAACTGGTTTCAGAAACATGTTATATAAAGACTGGGAAAGAAGAGGAATTTTAGTCTATTTATAAAGAGAGAAATAAAGTTACTGGGTTTAACAAGATTGAGGGAACAGTGAGTTGAGGTAAGTGAGAGGACATTGCTATGAGTGTGATCAAATAAAAACTGCGATGGCACTTATGGATAGTGACTTACTGTATCTGTGCCTCGGTTTCCTCATCAGTATAATAGGGCTAATATCAGTTCCCCATTTCTCATGGGTGTTCAGCAGATTAATTCATTAGATATTTGTAAACCTGTTTGGTACCATCATATGAAAGATGATATTGAAGTACAAATAGTTATTAATTATCATTATTACTGAAGATTTGTTCAATTTGCTTCACTAGTAATCCACACATCTGATTCCTTAGTGGGATAAATTGCTGAGTCTTGCAGTTTATCCACTTGGGAACCAGATTCTCTCCCTGTAAAACAGAGTTCCCTTCTATTATATATTAAATATTCATGGCAAAAAATCAATTTTGCTCTGTTAGATAGCTGCATATTTTCTTATACTGTGAGCATTTCACGCTTTCTCTCCTGGTAATCATGGGCCCCATCAGTAAGCTGCATTGAGTCAAGCCTCATCTTTGCACCAAACCATCTCAGACTTCCAGGCAGAAAGACTTTCATCAAATTAGGTCAAATCAATTAAATTTACATTTATGTTAGGACCTAAAGACATGCACAGATACACACACTGTCATACAATCTTCTCTTGTCTATGCTGGGCCAGCAGAATTCAAGCTCTCTAAAGGGTTTAATCAATCGTCAACCTGAGTGTTCAGGATCTGATAGAAAAACATTGCTCCTTGAGAAAATGGGGAAAAAAATGTTTCCTAGTAGAAATAATGACTGTTCAGTTACATAGGTATTCATTCTTTCCTCAATATTCCCTTATGGAAAAGACCGACAAAACCCAATAAGATTTAACAGAAATGACTGCAAAAGCCTGTTGGAGCCAGATCCTCAGCTGGTGTAAACTGGAATAGCACTATCTGTCAATGGAGCTATGCCAATTTAAACCAGCTGGTGGAGATCTGCTCATAGAATTCAGTAGAGAAGGCTATCTTTTCTATATGCTTTTGGAGTACCCTCTAGAATTCTACCTCAGGAATATAATTCACTATTCAATCGTATATGATATTTTAAAAAAAATACCACTGAAACCCCCACACCCACACCAAAATAATCCACTATGGAAAGATCTCCTCTTTCTGTTCCACTCCTTGGGACTTTTTCAAAAGGGGAGCATGTGACTGACGTACACATAAAAGTTATAAAGCTTGCTCACTCTCTGTATAGATATGCACATATATACACATCTACTTGCTCTTATACAGTGTGCCCCTGATCCTGCAAAGTGGAAAGAGCCTCCAGAACTAATCTCAATAGCAGTGAAGGGTTCTGTGTGTTGTCTACAAACACACACAGACTGATACATAGGTTGTACTATAAGCTTGTATTACCTATTTTAAATATAATTACATTTCAAAAGATGCCAATAATTCCTATTTAGAACCTCCAAGAAAAGGCAGAATCTTAAATCCTCCGACTAGACAACAGCTTAATAATCTTCTGCAAATACATCTCTTTGCTGCATTGCCATCACATGTAGTGTCACAATCACAGAACTGCAACTGTACTGCATGACTACTCAGCGTACTGTCATTGGGCAATTGGAGTTAATTAGCCAAAACCTACAGTTATTTCTTTGTACAGATAATTCTAGCTCTTATTAAGCTGACCACCATATTTGAAAATTAAGTTTCCCCCTTCTAAAGAGGCAAATTAATGACAGCTGAACTAAAACAGGACAACAGATTAACTGTTTGTAAAACACTATGAGGATGGAAAGCACTCTCTGGGTGCTAATTATTATTACGACTGTATTACATGCGATAACCTAAGAACATCCAGGGCCGGCGCTTCCATTTAGGCGACCTAGGTGATTGCCTAGGGCACCAGGATTTGGGAGGGTGGCATTTTGCTGCCCTCGGTGGCAATTCGGTGGCGGGGGGTCCTTCTACACTCTGGGTCGGTGGCGGCAATTCTGCGGCGGGTCCTTCACTTGCTCCGGGACCTGCCGCTGAAGTGCCCCGAAGACCGAGAGCGCGGAAGGACCCCCCGCTGCAGAATTGCTGCCAACGACTGGGAGCGTGGAAGGACCCCCGCCTAGGGCGCCAAAAATCCTGGCGCCGCTCCTGAGAACATCCTACTGACATCATTCAAAGGCCTCTCCTGTACAGCCTCTCAAGCAAAAAAAGGTGACTTTGGGTTAATTTTTATTTTGCACTGTTATGGACAGAAAGCGGACAGCCTCATTATGCTTGTACATGCTGCAGAAAGATGTCCATTGTTTGAGTGACAGTCTTTTCAAGAAAGAGATGACAGGTGTCTTTTGGCCTTTTATTCCATAGACCCAGTGACAGAATTAAACTGCTTTGGAAATGCCTCAACAGTGAGTGTGCTTGTTCAGCAGACACTCTGATAAGCTTATCAAGCTGGATCAGCCACTGCGAGGAGGATTTATTTCACATGAATGAAAAATCCCCTTATGGTCTTTCTTTACTGTAATTAATTCTCACTTTAACATCTCTAAGTCTAGGGTTGGATTTCCATTTGCAGCTTTCATTTGGGGGATTAGGTGCGCTGAAACAGCCCATACCAAGGAGTTAAAACTAAAGGGTTCTCCTCCTACTGACATACTGTGTGACCTAGATAATCACTTTCTCTCTTACTACCTCATTTTACGCTCTAAGTGGGTATAATACCACCATTAAATACACTGCAAGACTCATTTATTTTAATAGCACTTAGAGACACGTAGATGAATGATGATATATCAGTACAATGTTTTAGGATATTATTAATATAGAAAGGCTAGTCGTTTTGTTAACTGTCCTGTATAAGCAACTGATGACAGATGTGTGTGTGTGTGTACCACACAGAGGTATTATATCTTTCTATTACAAAAGGTCTGTTACACAAACTGACATCCAATTTAGAAAAAAAATGATGAAACAATATGAAATCTTTCCAAAGGAAATCAATCTGGTCAAAATCTTTTTGCACTGAGAACCTAATTGTCAACCAAACCTGGCACACTAGAACAAATTTATTATTTTCAGACTATCTTTCTAATTGTTTGAATTCCTTTGTGTTAGTTCTCTGTCCTTACTTGTTTTTACAACTCATCCCAGTTTAGTATCATCTAATTACTTTAAATTATTCCTTGTTCTAGGTCATTAACAACAAAGATGTTAAATAAGGTCAAGCCTTTCATCCACTTGTAGTGCAATGCTGTCTAAAAATGAGCAATTAAGTTTGCCTGGGAAGATTAGAACTTTGTAAAAAAAGTTATAATGAATCAAACTCAAATCCCAGTCTTTGAGGGTATTCAAAATCCATATGCAGACTTTTGGGGCTTGGAGCTATCTATAGCACTGCTACATGGAGCAAACAAAAAGAGCAAGAAGAGTTTGAAAAAATCAGTGATGAGGCTCTTATAATTGATATTCATACAAGGAAAAAAACTAAAATTCACCAGAATGCATTCAGAACCTGATGTTAGTGGGACTCTCAGCCCCATGTCTTATTTGCAGATTTATCCCTTAAAAATGTTTGGATGCGGATGGTGGTAGATGTAAATGGGTAAAAATGTAAATAGGTAAAAAAAAAGAGGTAAAAATGTTTGGATGCAGATGGATTCAGTGGTGGTAGATGCATTGTAAACTCTCTACAAATTCTAGGAGACTTTCAATTTAGCACAAGATCGGGGAGATAATGAAAGTTTGGGATTTGCAGAGAACCTGTTTTGGTCCTCCCTTAAATTTAGAAGAGATTAAACAATTCCAAAAGACTCTACAAAATGGAAATAAAATGACTTTGAGAAACAAGATACAAGAGAAGTCCCTTTAAATAAAACACCAACAAAGCAGAAAAAGTTGTGAAATTTTTTAGTTTCTTTTTAAAAAAAAAAAAGACTTCTTGGCAAAAAAAGTTTATTCACTTTTAAGAATTATGCTTTTCTCTTTGGCATTTGTTTGCATACTAATCACTATTTGCACAGCACATCATATATCTGGTTCCAACTACTGTGCCCCTCCCGTTATAAAATCTGAAGTGCACAACTGCAACAGAATAAAAATAGCAAACACACAGCATGTATGATGAGTTAAATCCTGATCTAAAGCCATTGAAGTCTATGGGAGTCTTTCTATGTTGTTTAATCAGCTTTTGGTTAGGACTTTTACTGAAGTAATGTCAAAGTCAACAAATTTCCAGGGCCATCTCAGTTTGAAAATTTATACATGAATGATTATGAATGAATACATATGAATTATCAGCTGTATCAGACCAGTTGTCCATCTAGTATTGTACCTTGTTTCTGACAGTAGCCAGTACCAAATGCTTCAAAGGAAGGTGCAAAACAACACATAGTGGATAATTATTGAGGAATCTGCCCAGCGGGGAAGTTTCTAACCTTCATCAATTAATGGTTGGTTTATGTGGTGTAACAGGAGAATTTATAGCCTTTGCCAATTTTTGTCCTCTCTGAATTGAGCTATGGATCATTTCAATACCATATTAATATTTACTTATTTTCAAATCCTGCTAAGTTCTAGGACTCAGTATCTTGTGGCAATGAGTTCCACAGCTTAACGATTTATTGTAAGAAAATGTTTCCTTTTATCAGTTTTAAACACATTGCCTTTCAATTTCACTGGATGCCTCCTTGTTCTTGTTTTATGAGTAAACTGACATACCCAATTTACTTTATACCTTTCAGTATTTGACATACCTCTGTCACGTGCCCTTTTATTTGTTTATTTATTCATTTCCTCTCTAAGCTAAAAAGAGACCTAACCTTAATCTTTTCAATATTTTCTCATACAAAAGTCTCTCCATCCATTTCTCCTCCCATCTCTGGATCATCTCTGATATTAGCTTTAATTTTTTTGAGACGGGGAATCCAGAACTGTACATAGTATTCCAAGTTAAGATGCACTATTGATATTATATAATGGCATTATATTTTCAGTATTATTTTCTATCTCATTCTTTCTACTTCCGAAAATTTGGTTTACTCATTTGACCACAACTGCACAAGCAGAAGTTTTCATTGAGCTCTCCTCCATGACACCCATATCTTTTTCTTGAGTTGATACAGCTAATTTTTAATCCAGCACTATGTATACCAGTAGTTCAAATTCTCTCTTTCCATTTGCGTTACCTTGCATTTGCCAACAATGAATGTCATTTACCATTGTGCTGCCAATTCAGCTAGCTTTGTTATATTATATATGAATTGGAAAAGCTACAGAAAAGGGCAACAAAATGATTAGGGGTATGGAACAGTTTCCATATGAGGGGAGATTAATAATGAATTAATCATTATTTGCAATTTGGAAAGGGAGGATATGATCGAGTTCTAGAAAATCATGACTGGTGTGGAGAAAGTAAATATGAGAATGAGTAAATAACACTTCCTTAACACAAGAACTAAGGGTCACCAAATGAAAGTAATAGGCAGCAGGTTTAAAACAAGCAAAAGGAAGTATTTCTTCAGACAACACACAGTCAACCAGTGGAACTCTTTGCCAGAGGATGTTATGAAGGCCAAGACTATAACAGGGTTCATAAAAGAACTAGATACATTCATGGAGGATAGGTCCATCAACGGCTATTAGTCAAGATGCAGGGAGTGTCCCTAGCTTCTGTTTAGCAAGAGGCTGGAAGTGAGGCAGCAGAGGATGGATACTTGATTGATTACCTGTTTCTATTCATCCTGGGGCACCTGGCATTGCCACTGTCAGAAGTCAGGTACTGGGCTAGATGGACCTTTGGTCTGACCCAATACGGACCGTTTTTGTCCCTTCAGTCCGTTTTCCCCCGTCCCGCTTTGCTAAGATTTTTACTAACCTAGCATATAACAGGAAGATATCTGGCGTTCTTCTTCGAGTGTTGCTCATATCCATTCAGTTAGGATTATGTGTGCGCGCCGCGGTGCCGGTTCGTCGGAAGATTTTTACGCCTGAGCAACACCCGGTATGGTGTCAGCAAGGCGCGCCCTGAGTGTGCCGCTAATGGTGCCGTGTATATACCCCTGCCAACCAGCCGCCCTTCAGTTCCTTCTTACCGCCCGTGCGGTCGTTGGAACAGTGGAGCGCAGCTTAGACTGAGCTCTGCTTTCCTAGTACTCGTAGTTTCTGTGTATATCAGTTATAATCCTTTTATTTGCATATATTATGCGTTTTTTTCTTACTGTAGCATAGTTAGTTTATTAATAGTTTAGCGTTCAGGGGAGGTATGCCCCTTCCCCGCAACTAGTGCCGAGCCCATGGCCCGGCTTACCGGTTCTTAGTACTGTGCTTGGACACCTCACCGGTTGCTGACAAGGAGATCCACACGACTCTCTCCTGTTTAGGGTGCCTCGGGGACTGCATTTCACAGCTAAGTGCCCATTTGCAGGCGTTTAAGCCGAGAACAAAACGACAGGCACTTTCATTTGGCCCCTCCGCCTTCTTTGGTCACGAGCGGGCTACTCGGACAAAGAAGCGGCTCCTTCGGACCAGACCCCTCCGCACCGGTCCATTACTGGCACCGAATCGACTTAGGCAGCCGCTCCCTTCTCTCGAGGTTGCGGAACCCACGACTCTTCCTGCCTAGTGCCTGTAACAGGCTCCCGGCACGCGCCGTGTCGAGCCCCGCGCTCCTGCTGCTTCTGTGCAACTGCACCGCAGCCAGAGGGCTCATTTTCAGTCGATCGCCTGAGGCACCAACACCTTTTGCAGAGACGCTGAGGATCACCGGCACTGTTATTCCGTGCCTGCCTGCTCCCCGGCATTCGCCGTGGTTGAGGCCTCCTGCTCTGCTGCTTCCGTTCTGCCAACCTGCCACCGCAGCCAGTGAGCTTCTAGTTTGGACTGCCCGTGGCCATGACCACCTGCCGCGGCACGACAACGCCTGCACCGTCGATCCCGGTTTCCCGCAAGGGGCCGTCGAATCCAGTGCCTGGCCGTCCCCCGGCACGCGCCGTGGTTTTGAGCCTCCTGCCTCCCTGCTTCTTCCGTGGCAATGGCCACCGCAGCCAGGGAGCTATCTAAGTTGGATGCCCCGGCTCCGACACTGCTGCCGCACCAACAACGTCGGCACCTGTCGATCCTCTGGTCCCATAAAGGGCCGTCGAATCCAGTGCCTTGCCTGCTCCTCGGCGCATACACCGTGTCGAGCTTCCCTGCCTTTCTCCCGTGCGAACAGGCACCGCAGACAAGGCCTGGTCTGAAGCCGTGAATCGCCCGGCACGAACCTGTGAGGTCACTGCGAATCAGCATGGTCGATCCCGGTCCACAGGGCCGACCGAATCCTCGTTGCCCTGACAAGCTCCCCCGGTACGCACCTTGTGCGTCGAGCCTTACTGTTCCCTCCACGCCGGAGACATTTCCAACGGTTGAGGATCTCATTGCCCCTGACAGAGTTTTTTCTGCTGAACCCCCACGCTTAACCGTCCGGTGTGGTTAATATAGTCTCTGCAAGCTCACCTATATACGACAATCCTCTGTCAGCGCAGCAGAGTGGCACCGTTCATGAGCACGGTCCCGTCAGACGCCCCAGTCCTGTTCGGCGTCTCCCTCCACAACGCGCTGTTACAATCCGTATGCTGTTCTCTTCGCGTCACGGTTCGCAGCTCGCCGCACAGGTCGGGTTCCCATTTCATCCGACCCTCTGGGTAAGTCGTGGACCGGCACCTTCTGTCTCCTCCATAGCTGACACGCTATGGGCACTTGTTGGCTCCCGAGCCGCTCCAACCTCGTGAGACTCTCGTTCGACCTCCCAGCACTCGCTCTCGTCTCACGTCCGGATTCTCTGTCGTGGTACCACTGCGCCTTTTCTCTGGTGAGAGGATTGGTGATCTCTAGTCCAGGTGCCGTTGGGCAAGTCTGGGTAGAGTCGACTCTTGCCCAGGTTTTCAGCACCTCCAGGACGCATTCAGTGTTCTTCCTCTACTGCGGACAGCTTCTTATGCTCAGGACCACGATTCATTGTGCCTACCAGCAACTTGAGAGCCCATCAGGACCTCTATGGAGGTAGCATCATGTGGACCTTCCAGGGCAGGAGGTCCCGGTAGGTTAGGGGAACCCGGTATGCACATCCTATCGGGCGGTTGCCCACTAGAGGGGCCCGACCTGTTTATCGACAATCAGGCGAATGCCGATGCTCGATGGAGGTTTACTTACATAACTATGTCTGTGTCTATCCTCCTCCCTGTCTCACTAGTCTTCAGTTGGTTGAGAAAAAGGGAACGGCATGGCAACAGACGCCAGCCCGATAAATCGAACGGCGGCTAGGCCAACATGACCTCTACTCGGCCGCAAGGTTGCATTTCTGCAAGGGACTTTATATAGCCCTGGTGGCAAATCCCATAAGTCCCTGCTTTAGCCCTATAATCATAACACCTGAATTATGGTGGATAAAGTTTTAGTGGAGCGTTCTCGGATTCAAGTTTCCAGGCAAGGATTCATTGCCTTCTTGGAGGAGAGAGAAATAGGCGGCCAGAGCTTCTCTCCAGGGCCCTCTAGTACCATGAGGAGCATTCCGGCTTCTAGTTTTCAAATCTTGCCGACCTTGTCACGACTGTACCATTTGTTGATAAAGGCCTCTTGCGAGGGGAAACACATCTCCCAGGGCTCAGCCCTCATCACACAGGGTCCTATGTACTCTCTCTGGGCGTTGCGGGTACGCCGACGCCCACTGCATGGCCTTTTCCCGTCCCCAGCCACACGCACACTCTCTGTGCCTAGCCACAGACAGAACTTTTCAAGGTGCGTCCGAGGGCTGCATATGGTTACAAGCGGGATCCCACTCCTACTGCTCTCTGGCATGGTCCCGAGTTAACGTTCAGGTTCGCTGTTCCCCTACACATGGTGCGAGAGTGAGTACCACCTCACTTTGTTCAACCCTGTCCCTCGTCCAGGAGACTCCTCTCGGGGCGCAAATTCCTCTTACACGAGGTGCACACGTGATAGATGAACGAGAACTTACTTCTCTTATTCCGTAATCCCCGACTTTATGGAGGTCTTCAGACCTATCCTGACCTACGAGACTCAACCAGTTTTTGTGATAGAGGTTGACAGTTCCCATCAGGTATCCCTGGAACCATTATTCCTGTCCTTAGATCCTGGAGGACTCGAGTATTGAAGATGCGTACTTTTACATCATTGCTCATACCTCCATCCGCACAGTGAGATACCTCACACTTTCTAGCAACCATCGGTACTTCCAGTTTACGTTCCTGCTTGGCCTTTCTACAGCCCCGCAGCATTAACCTAGTGTGTGGCCGTAGTCGCACCCACCTCCGCCGACCTTGGATGTGCATTTCTGCATCTGACGATGGGCTTATCTGAGGTCACTCCCACGACGCAAGTCACTCAGCTGTGTGGCACTCGTCAGGACCTATTCACATGTTCTAAGGCCTGATGATCACTATGAAACATCCACTCTTTTCCCACGCAGAAGGTTAGACTTCCTAGGGGCTATCCTGGACTCCGAGCTAGCCAGATCTGCTTACCACAGCCACGGTTTCCAGCCGATCTGGCACCGATCATCTACAGGTCTGTCAAACTTTCCCGACGTCCTTGGCTTGCCTTGTCTTGGGTCTCCCGCGGTTCCCATGGCTGCCTGCTAGTTGTAATTCAAACACCGCTACGCTCTACCTCTGTCTTTCCAGGTTTGGCTCAAATTGGCGTACCGCCGGGACAGGGCCCAGTGGTCACGATAGTGCCACCATTCCCTCGGCACTCTAGGCTCCACTACACTGTGGCTAACTCCTCCCTGTGTGGGTAAGGTTGCCGCTCTATCCGCCACAGCCCTCGACTGTCCCTGACTGACGGATACGTCATCTCTCGACTCAGGTGACCACCTCAGTAACGGGTCACGCGTCCAGCAGCAGCTGCGAGGCTAGTGGCGTCTCAGTGTTACAGCCAGCACAACGGCCATGGTCCTACATAAGACAACCTGGGAGGACATGGTCCTCCTCCTTTTGTCAGGAGGCCATCCGTCTCTGGACCTTTGCATTAGCCCACCGAAAAATCTGGTAGCATCTTTTCTCCTCGGTTGCTTATTGACTCAGCAGGGGCCTTTCCTGTTCATGAGTGCTGCGCCTGCCTGATGTCGTTGCATTCTGTTGCGAGCAGTGGGATTTTTCTCCACATCATGGGCCTGTTTGCTTACCACGTCAGAACGCGGATGGACGGAGGGTTCTGCTCCTCGGCAAGGTCTCTCTCCGGTGACCGATCTCCCGACGCTGTCTCATTTCCATGGAAAGGGGCCAAGCGCTTTGGATGCGTCCGGCACACCCTTCTCCAACCGTCTGCTTCACTGCCGGCTCATTGGGTCCTCGTCCAGACTTCGGCTCAGGGCAGGAGGCCCGACTGGCAGGCGGCCTAGGCGGTGTCATCGCCAAGAGGTAACACTTGGCAGCCATCTCTACCTTCCTTCCAGCTAGGGTGGATCGTTCTTGTTTCTCATACTCTTAGGTTTTATTTGGAGGTTCTGCCTGGCGGACCAGGCTTGAGCAGCGCATACAACCTTAGGTACGCCGCCAGCCAACCGAACCTGGGACTCAACTCGTGGGTCGTAACTCAGACACTGTCATGTCCTCTCCATCTCGCGCCCCGCTTAAGCCCAGACCTGCCTACGCTGTATACCTCCTTCGAGTCAGCTTTCTGACAGTATGTCCTGCTGTAAACAGTCGAGGGATCGCCCCTAGTACGAGTCTTCGAGGCTCATGGGCTCTGATTGGTGGTTCTGCCATACATTTCTGTTCACCAAACCAGGTGCAGTTAGAACTAATCCTGGCTTTCCTCCCTATAGGCTGGTTTCGCCCTTTCAATTACACTCACACTCACGCGATGGGTCGCACAACAATTCACCCTCTGGGACGGTCTGGTTGGAGCGCTCGGCATTAATGGTTTCGAGCGGACAAAGACGTTGTTAACTTCGCCCAACTCTCCTTTCGCAGGTAGCTCGCCGAAGAGAATCTTTGTATTATCATGATTCGTCTCCTTTCAAGATCTCCAATGTAGTGGTGCTGGTCCTGCGAATGGAGGAGACCGTACTGTTGTTTATACCTCTCAGAGTGAGGATTTCGATCTTGTGGTGCTGGCTTGGCCGTCACCGATACAAGTGCACGACAGCAGCCTAATCCCTTGTATATAGATTGGTGAGCCTCCCAAACCCCATTTTTTTCCCCCCAAAAAAAGGGAAGCCACATACACGCATGCGTTTCTACCAGGGCTCAGGCCTTCATCTGCCTGCCTTTACATAACTTCGATGGTGTTGCCTACCCTACCCACAGGAGATCTTTATCGCGCAGCCTCCATGGTCTCTCGTGTCCATCCTCTGCTTCGCATTTATGCTTCTGGATTCAACAGCCATCCCGGCGAATACTCTGCATACCTTTGGCTCAGCTAGGTTGGGTGCATTGTTGACAAAAGTATCTCACTCCGACCCTCACCTGCCTGCGGTTACAAGGCTTGGGAAATCACCTAAACTGGAACCTGATATATTGAGCAAGCACTCGAAGAATGAAAAGCGGTAACTCACGCTTTTGTAACTGTTGTTCTTCTGAGGATGTGCCCTTGACTCAATGACTCCATCTCCCACACCCGCCCTCCTTCCCCGCTGTCGAGAGTTAGCCGCGCGACAAGAGAGAAAGAACTGAAGGCGCGGCTGGGTCGGCAGCGAAGTATATATCGGGCAACCAATAGCGGCGCCACTTCGCAAAGGGGCGCCCTGCCAGAACCCCATCGCGGGTGATATAGAGACAGCTAGGTTCGGTAAAAATTCTGTCCGGACGAAACAGTGTCACTACCGTGCGCTCTGCACACACCTGAACTGGAATGGGATAATGGTAGCAACACATCTCCCGCACACACCTAACTGGAATGGATATGAGCAACACATCTCCAAGAACAACAGTTACAAAGGTGAGTAACCGTCTTTTTTCCCATCTTGCTGTATAGTATTTTTTCCAGCTCACTAATAAATATATTCAATAACATCCATCTTAGTATAGATCTCTGGAGCCCTCCGTTGGTCAATGTGGTACCCACTGTTAGCCTTACATTTCAATAGAGTATAATGACACTAGGCCAAATGTTGTTGTCATTTACTCCAGTTCAGTCCTACTGAGTTCAATAGGGTTGAATTCAATAACACTAGAGAGGCTTCACTGAGATTAGAGTTTGGTCATAGCAAACATTTGAGGAGAGCTCACTAGCAGATTCCAGAATACAAAAGCACATTAATTAAGCTAAAATAGATTTTTTTAAATGACGTGAAAAAGGAAAGATTGTCCTAACCCTGGAAGTAAAAATATACCATCCACATCGCAGAAGGGAAATCATGGAACAGAAAAAGTATTGTGGCATTCCTCGAATCAGTTCTATGTACATGTGATGGTGAAGCCAGGTGGGTAAACTAATTCCAATTATTAGTAAAACAAACCACACTGGGAAGGAAGAGTTCAAAGCAAATGACACATCAAATGAACATAATGATCAACTTGGGATGAAAAAAATTAAATAAAATGAGCAAATTATACTCACATAATCAATGTATTTAGGAACATATATACGTTTGTAAAGGAATAAAGAGCAAGATGAATGACAGCTAAGTAGGTCCGAGTGTTTTTAGCTATTTATAAGGGAGGGAATGGAACCCAGTGGTTAAAATCACAGGACTGGGAGTCTAGACACCTGGATTTTCTGCTCTCAGCTCTATCAGTGACTTTCTATGCAACTGTGGGCAGTATGCTATTTTTTCTGTGTTTCAGCACTCCCAATCTGTGTCATACAGAGGATTCTGTTTACCTTATTTGCAGGGAGGAGGAGGAGGAAAGAAATAATGTCTGTGAAGCATTTTGAGATGGAAAGTGTTATATTTGCAAATTTTGATTATCAAACGGTTCTCACCCCACAACTAAACAAAAAAGCCCACACAATGTGATTAAACTGTTACATAGGAATCCAAAGCTATGACAGAAAAACACATGTTTAAAAATCTCTTAATGAGATAACGAAACAAAATGATTAAGAGTCCATTGTTCTCCGTGTCACTTCAATGCAGATCCAGTACAGAGGAAGCTTAAGTTTGATTCCTAAGGTAGAAAGATATAATAAAAAACTGCAATTACACCAATTAGAAAAAGGAAGTGATGAAAAAAGTATATACTTATAAGCTTTGGGTCCCTACAAATTAGGCTGATTTCCCTCATCCCTGACCATTGATCTATGAAGCTTATACTTATGCCTGTGAGGGTTGCCATCGCTTAAAGACTCAAAACAGCCTGTGAACAGAAAGTTGCTAGGATTTTGATGAATCTGTCATAGTACATAATAAGAACATAGAACGGCTATATTTGGTGAAACCAATGGTCAGTCTAGCCCAGTGTCCTATCTTCCAACAATGGCCGATGCCAGATGCTTCAGAGAGAATGAGCAAAACATGGTAACTACTGAGTGATCCATTCCCTGTCATCCAGTCCAAGCATCTGGCAGTCAGAGGCTTAGGGTCACATCCCTGACTATCTTGGCTAATAGCCACTGATGAACCTAACTTCCATTAACTAAATTTTTTGAAGCCAGTTATTCTTTTGGCCTTCACATCTCCTCCTGGCAATGAATTCCACAGGCTGACTGTGCATTGTGTTTGTTTGTTTGTTTGAAATGTGATACCTATTAATTTCATTGGGTGACCCCTGGTTCTTGTGTTATGCAAAGGGGTAAATAACACTTTCTCTACACCATTCATGATTTTATAGATCTCTACCATATCCCCCCACTTAGTCATCTCTTTTCCAAGCTGAACAGTCCCAGTCTTTTTCATCTCTCTTCATAAGGAAGCTATCCCTAAAAATTTTGTTGCCTTTCTTTGTATGTTTTCCAATTCTAATATGTCTTTTTTGAGATGGTGTCACCAGAACTGCACGCAATATTTAAAGTGTGGCCATACCACTGATTTATATAGTGGCATTATGATATCTACTGTTTTATTATCTATCCATTTCCTAACAGTTCCTAACATTCTGCTACTATGTTTTTTGACTGCCACTGCACATTGAGTAGATGTTTCCAAAAGAACTACCCAAATGATGCCAAGATCTTTTTCTTGAGTGGAACAGCTAATTTAAACCCCCACTGTTTTGTATATTTAGTTGGGATTACGTTTTTCAATCTGCTTTACTTTGCATTTATCAACACCGAATTTCATCTGCCATTTTGTTGCCCAGTCATGCAGTTTTGTGAAATCCTTTTGTAACCCCAGATCAGCATCCTCCAGAATCTCATTTGTTTCAGTCTTTTAGGGCCCATCTACATTATAAAAACAACCTGGTCAATAGACCTGGTTACAGCATGGCTGTTCAAGATGGTTGAAAAACTGATTGGTCTTGCAGCACAGGCAGGACAGAACCATAGTTTAACCATATCACTGCACCCCACACAACCCGGCTCTGTCTGGGGCAGTGGCGGCTCCAGGCACCAGTGCACCAAGCCCATGCCTGGGATGGCAAGCCCCGGGGGCAGCCTGTCGGTCCCTGCGAGGGGGGCAGTCAGGCAGCCTTCGGTGGCTTGCCTGTGGGAGGTCCGCTGGTCCCGCGGTTTCAGCGATAATTCGGCGGCGGGTATGCTGAAGCCGAGGGACCAGAGGACCTCCCACAGGCGCGCTGCCAAAGGCAGCCTGACTGCCATGCTTGGGGCGGCAAAAAAGCTAGAGCCGCCCCTGGTCTGGGGCTATAATATAATTCAGGAGCCCAGTAAAAACATGTCTTGAACTCATCCATCTACACTGCAAGATCAAAATGTGTTAAGGGACAACAAGGTAGTAAACGGGTCTCCCGACACATTTGGCTATGTGGATAAGTCCTGATTCTGCTGAAACTACTATATTAGCAGCAGTTTTTTTCTTCCTACCCAAAGCTCAGTATTGCCCTATCTGACACCCCAGCTCTTTCTGAAATACGTGGTAGGAGAGGTGGCAATCTGAAGAGATGAGGGAAGGGCAGCAGTGAGAGAGTGTGAATATGGATAAGCTCACTTAGAAGTGAGCCTAAATTGTCATAGAATTCAAGGCCAGAAGGGACCATAGATCATCTAGTCTGACCTCCTGTATATCAAAGACCACTCAACACGAGCCACATCCATACAAAGCCAGCCACATCCATACAAAGCCCAACAACCACAACTCTCAGGACATTAAACTATTGTGTGCCACAGGCACAGAGCAGGAGAGATGTAACAGTTTTGATTCACTACTTGGCCAGACCCAGAAGGTTTCATAGGTGTGTACTATGCAATTTGTGCATGTGTTGGAATGGCCCTTAGCACAGTAATGTGCTGAGAAGGCTCCAGGGAGCTGCTTGCTCAAAATTCTGCCACCAAACTGAAAGGGGAGTTTAGATGGCTTCCCTGCCTCTGGGGAAGTTCACCCCTTTGCTGGATATTACTAAATAATCACTAGAGTTCTTACACATGTCTGAATTTAAAAAGAAAAAAATTAAATACTTATCTGAACAAAATATTCTTCAGGTGTATACAGTTGTGTGTAAACACACTCAGAACATTTAGTCAGAAATATTTTTTAATGGCTTGAGAGGTTATGTTCTCACTTTCAGCCCTATGCTGCATTTCTAATTCCACAGGCTGAACACTGTTTACTTCACTTTACACTGTTTCTTAACTTGCTCACCACATGTTTTCAGTACTGCAGAATAAGCATTTCTAGGACACATATTTAATATGTTCATTTGCACAGTGCTGTGGTCTCCCTCTTTGTTTTATGGTTAGGAGAAAGGATTTTTGTTTAAATGGGAAAACAAGTTAATGGATTCCTCATTCTTCTCTTTGTGAGTACCTGGAGTTTAATTACAGTCGAAGGAAACATTTTGTGGTGGCCCCTTGTTAAAATATTCACAGCACATCACTGCCTTAGAAGTAAATGAGAACAAGATATTGGTCCATTAAAGAGAAATTAAATAATGCCCACCCACGATTATATGAGATACTAAAACTGATGACCATTAATGAGCTACCCTGCACTTGCTCACACTCATAACTGCATTTTGTTATGTTTTAAATGCAGACATATTTAACTAGGAAGAAAGTAACAGCTGGCAGATAGTTTTAATTACGTGTCTTTCCTGTGGCTGTTTAATTTCCTCCCTTGAAGCTTTCAGAATAGCAAAAAACTTCTCTTTCTTTTTATGTGCACTTGAATCAAATTTACTGGTTTAAACTACCTATGCTGCTGATAGGCAAACATTAGAGGTTTGCAAGTTCACTTGAAGGGCTGGAAGCATCTGAAAGTCTTCATTCTTCTCCACATCTCAACAAAAATTATTTGAACTTCTTGGCTGTATACACACAGGAATTTTTTCTAAAATTTCCCACCACTGCTCAGCTTAGCACTCTTAACATTAATGTCTGATGAAGTGGGTATTCACCCACGAAAGCTCACGCTCCAATACGTCTGTTAGTCTATAAGGTGCCACAGGATTCTCTGCTGCTTTTACAGATCCAGACTAACACGGCTACCCCTCTGATACTCTTAACATTGCTATCACTGCTGGAGCTGCAACTGCAGGAGAATTTTATACAAGATTTCTTAGAGTAGGTACGGTCCTCGACCCTGCAAAATTTGGCTATAAATTTCACAGATGCACCCAAAACTCCACAAGAACTGCTTTCCTTGGAGTATTTCAGCACTTCCATTTATTTTGAAATCACCTTTAAAGAGACATGTATTTTAAGTTTTAAGAGCAATTTATTACAAGCATCAAGAATGCTTTCAGATGTGCTTGTAAATTAGATAATGACTAGCACATCTTTTATTGCTGCATATGAAGTTCATAATATTTACAAAAAGACCTGAATGGTCTGTTGTAGCCTTTCGGGTAAATATACAATTTGGCAAAAAGACTGGGTATCACTTGTGGGGCTATTATTGTACCATGCAGAATACAAAATCTGTAAATGTTTTTTACATAAGCTGTAACCTTTTCAAAATCTCAACATCCCATATCATTTCAACTTATTTCAGTAATAATAGTTAAAGCAACAGATAAGTCACACATAAATCTTCCTCATTTTACAGACAGAAAACCGAGAGCTGCCCAACAGCAAAGTAAAAATAAATAAATAAATAAATAAATAAAAATGTCAGCTAAGCAGAGCCAGTGGGTTTTTTTTCCAGTTGAAACCAACAGATTACATAGGGAGTAAAGCTTGCAAAATTGGATTTATATTATTTGTTAATTTCCCCCTTGAAATTGAAGACATCTTTGTGTTGTAGGACTTAAGCCTTAAATAGATTTAATCAAGGTGGATTTAAGCATGTGCACAAGTGTTTCCTGAGTCAGGACCAATAACTATATTTATAAAGCACATTGGGTGGTGTAAAAGTATTTTAAAATACAGCACAATATTATAATAAAAAAATCAAGGAAAAGGAATGGATCAGCTTGTGTTTGGATTATAGGACTGAGAATAAATAGACATGGGTTCTATTTCTGGCTCTGCACGATATTTCCTTTATGGTTTCAACAACTCACAAGGGCAATATATATATGAGCTAAGTATTAAATTTCCTATGTGATCAAAAAGTCTATCGGCTTCAGTGGAAGTTTGCTCATTTAAAAATAGTAGATTTTGGAGGCAGGTTTGCTTCAAGTTCTCCGTCTTTAAGATGGAGATATTATTAACACACATCAGTAATGCTACCACATGTGTTCATGCACTCTGTGCAGTGTGGTCAAGGTAATGTTGCTATGGGAAACGTGTGGATTTATATAAGCAACCTTAACATTCTATTAATGAAAGTTTCCTGCATTTAATAATTATTAGCACTGAAAACAAAACAAGTTGAGGGTTTGGATATAAAAAGAAGACAGTGGGAGTGGGAATAAAAGTAATAGATATGGGATATTTGTACCATAATTTTTTAATGAGAAACAGTGCTGAGTTAGGATTTCCTGTTCAACTTGATCTGATTACAAAAAGAGTACTCTGTAATCAGTTAAGATAATTTGAAGAAGCTTCTATAAAAGTAGTGATGGAGATCAGAACTATATACCTTAAAACAATTCTGACTTGGGAACCTGAAAATGAAGATTTGCTAACCAGTGCACCTACCTAGAGAAGAGCAAAAAACAGATGCTCTATACCTTTGTGGAAGTATGAATTTATGTTATATCTTTTGAGCTGGCTCTTGAAAATGCCCTATGGACTTGATGCTACATCAGAAAAGACCATGGAGAATTTTGGCAACAACTTTAATGGACCAGGCTCAGATGTTGCCTACAGAACTCTCTGCTCAGAGCTCCTATTGAAATCAGCAGCTGTTCTGCACACACAATCTGTTTTATTCACATTACAATCACTGGCAAGACTTCTACTGACTATTCTGGATTTGAACCATTTAAAAGTTGATTGTTGGAAGTGTGAAACAGGACAGAGAAATCACCGTACTTGTGATTCCTGCACCAGTAAAGTTAATGAGAGTTTTTCCAGATCCTTGAGTGAGAGCAGGTTTTAGCTCTTAATGTGTATTTGTTCCTAAGAATGCTATAGAGTAGTGTTTCCCAAACTTGGGACGCCACTTGTGCAGGGAAAAGCCCCTGGCAGGCCAGGCCGGTTTGTTTGCTCCCACTGGCAGTGGTTCGTTGCTCCAGGCCAATGGGAGCTGCAGGAAGAGTGGCCAGCACATCCCTTGGCCTGCACCGCTTCTAGCAGCTCCCATTGACCTGGAGTGGTGAACCGCGGCCAGTGGGAGCAGCGATCGGCCGGATCTGCGGACGGGGCAGGTAAACAAACCAGCCCGGCCTGCCAGGGGCTTTCCTTAAACAAGCGGCATCCCAAGTTTGGGAAACACGGCTATAGAGAAAGTGGAAGAAATGTCAATAGTTCTATTAAACAAAGTAGAACAATGGTTTTTAAACAAGATTAAAACTTCCATGGGATAAAATCTGAGGTTCAAAATCTCTAGGATTCTTGTAATAAACCTAACTTCACTGCAATGAGATAACAAATCATTACCAAAACATTGAAGTTATTCTCAGAACCCAGGGTAACCACGTAGATCTAACTGTCCTTACATCTTGTATCATTGCTGTGCTTCCAGAATCTTCACTATGTACAGTATCAAAGCAGAAACTCTGATTTACAGCATAAAATGGGCACATTCACACGTGTAGAATCTATCCTTATTGAGCATTTACTTCAAAAGCTCTTAAGAAGCTTGCTCTGCTGCTGCTCTCCATAGTCAGTAACGTTGCGTATAATATATGAGCTCTAGACAGCTACAGCATATGCCTATGAAAGTGAACAGAAGTTTAGCAACCATTTGGGGCCTGGAGGAAAATGTCAGCCAAATCACTAATAAATGTACTTTACTTCTGCTCATTTCTGCTGTTCCCCTGAAAAAATCATTTGTTGAATAGGCAGTTTGCATACCTAAATACTCCCTCCTCTCTAAGTCAAATACAAGGTAGTTTTTCAAATACAAAAAAGTGACACGTTAATATGGCTGCCGATATAATTAAGTGGCAGAAAGGTGATAGAAAAACTCTTGTAACAAGTATAATTTTAAGTTTATTGTTTTGAAACATGGAAGTTCATTTACCAAAATAAAGCAGCATGGGAGGAACTATTTTTATATCTCATCACTTGCCATTCTTCTGCTTGCAACCTTTGCTTTGTCAACACTGTGCCCTTCAATGCTCGCTTAGTGTCCTTTCACAAGCAGCTGCACACCTTTGTCGATGTTGACCCTAAGTCCAGCAATATTTTTCCTGAGCCTATATTCCATGTAATTTCACTGTCCTCTTTCAAATCCCGTACCAAAAAGAATCTTAAAGTAGGCCTGATTGGTTTAACTAATGGTGTGATTTTAAACCAATATAGTTAAATTGGTGCAAGCCCTAAGTGTTCACTCTTAATTTAATTCAAACCTGGTTTATTAATTTGGTTGGTAAATTTACAAAAGCAAACTAAACTCATGTAACCTGTTTTAAACTAATGTAGTCTGTCCATGCTTTAAGTAAAAACTTTTTGAACTTATTTCAGTAAACTGATGTACCTTCTGCGTGTAAACTAAGCAGTTTTCTAGCCAAAGAAGATTGTGCTTTGGTCTCAGAACTGTAAAAGCCCCATTTCAAAATCAATTAAACATCATGTTACTGAGTTTTAGAAATTACTCTCCCATAGTGTGCATTACACCAGTGTGTAGACAGTCCCTTAGGCTCCTAAGTCACTTTTCAAAATGAGACTTATGCCCCTAAATCAGTTTTGCACTGCAATGCTAGTTTTGCACCTGTTTAATTACGCTGGTTAAAAAAAAATAAATCCCACCATTAGTTAAATCAACTGTGTGTTGATCAGACCTAACTTTAGATGTCCGTGAACATTTTGATGTTTGTAAATACTAAGCACACACTTCAGTTTGTAACACAAGTATTTCACATTTCCTAGCTTTGTGTGCCTTTCTTATAGCTTTTCCTTCATTGCATAAACGTGGTTGTATCATACTAAGCAGATTCAGTTATGATATTTGTGTTGGGCTTTGTGAAATTGGCAGAAAAGCTACAAATACATCTGTTTCTATGCTAAACTCCCCCCCACCTAAATTCCCCCACCCCACCCACCATCACAATTATTGCTACCACTACTATAGCTCTGCCAGTGAGAACGCTAGTGTAAACTAAGTTCCAGGCAGGTGCTGGCATTGTTAACCAGCATGTTATCTAATCCTGCTCATAGTGGGTCTAAGTGGTAAAATGTTTGTTTGTTTGTCAACACTCCCCATAGCGCTCCCAATGTGTACTGAAGGCAACGAGTAGAGGGTTCGTTGACGCAATCATAGCTACTGCCAGAGTCAGTGAATCTTCTTCCCACATCTCTGGCTCACAGGTCATTGAGATACTCGAGACTTCAACAGGAATTTGGTGACCACCAGAAGTAATTTTCTTATGCATCTATGTAAGGACTTCTCCTGATCTGTCTTTACATAGGAGCATTTTCTAATTGCACGTAGCCTATTTACAAACATCTTCATTTGAGATAATTACAGGAAATAGCAATACTTATCTATTCCATTACTGTACACACAGCATAAAACTCACCTACGAGTTCAAAATGGTGCAGGTGGCAAAACGTTATAAGGCTAACTAAGGGGAGTAGGGCGGGGAAGGGAGAGCAGTAGCCACGTTTCCAAAAGAGCAAACTAAATGGCCTCAAATACCTAAGCTTGTTCAATCACTTCATAGGACACCACTTCAGAATTTGTCTCGTCACTAAAATTACAATTCCATTTCACAATATTCAGCTCAATATTCAGATATAAGATTCTGTTTGTACTTTCACAAAAAGATGAGTAAAGAAGAATGATTACTTCCATATCATCATAAGAAACACCCTATAGCCATGCGATCTGAGCAACAGATAGCAATTTTATTAATTCTGCTTTCTTTTTTCCACCAATATAATCCTGTACGTGTGAGTGAATTAGTAATACTCAGGGGAACCACCACTGCTTAATATATGAGATTTGCTAGCAATCCTTTATGCATGAAAAAAAACAACCCTATACACATGCAACCCACATATCTGAGCCAAAACTTTCAAATCTCAGTGCCTAAAAATAAGGATTTAGCAACCAGTTTGAGGCACTCGTGTTCGAAAACCCTGCTCTTCACTTTTATCTATAGAATAAAAAGTAGCAATAAAAAACAATTTAAGAGGTTGGCATGATATTTTAGATTGATTTGCTCAAAATAGTAACAGCTGTTTCAGAGCTGATGGCAATATTTTTTGAACTACAGTATTAGCACTCATCTGACTATCAAGCCCTTTTCCCTAGGGGACACGTTCTGTGAAAATGTGGCAACCAACTATACATGTGAAATGGAATTAAGTTCATTTACAGACATCATAACTCAATGCTGAATGTTCAAAATAGGCTCTGAATTTGTATGCTCAAATTTTATGTGTATGTACCTTTGAGCACCCAAGTTTATGCATGATAAAAATATTGTTTTATGCATGGAAATTGGCTGGTTAGATATCTAATTATTTAATATGCCCAAAGAAATGGTATTTGGTATATTCAGATATGGGTTTTCAGAAGCACAAAAACTCAGAAACCAAAAAGTGGGTTTACATGATTCAATTGCATACAAATTTTGGCCCTCATGCTGAAAAAGTGGTTTTCAGAGGCAACCTTTGGGTCCACGTAAAGCCCCCTAGGTAGATCAGCAAGCAGAACTGAATTTTCAAAATCTCTTTTGCGCATTTGTCCCTTAGGGGGTTTATATTATTGCCAAGCATGCAGAATTTATTGGCACCACACATTCATAAACAAACAAATCGAACATGAAGCTTGTTAATTTGTGTTCCCAAAAGAGGATAGGTAAGAAAAAATAAACTGATGTCTCTTTTTCTAACGTGTATGTTAATTATGTTGAGTTAACATTTTTGCAAATTTGTAATATAATGTTGAAAAAAAGATCACCAGGAACCCACCAAATGCTGGCCATGATTGGAGGGACTGAACCCTAGAAAATCCTAAAATTTACCAAAATTAAGCATTATTCATAGATTCCAAGGCCAGAATTATTAATACTCCCTCTGTTTTTTAAGACCAAAAAAGGAAAAAGTCTGTTGCATTACCAAGGAGAAAGTAAAGACAGGCAGCTGTACTGTACCAGTGCTGAACTGAAACATTTCTTATCTCCTACCTGAATATCACAAGCATTGGCTAACCTGGGTTGGAACCTGTGCTGTTCACTAGGGAAGTAATAGAAACATTCTTCACAGGTATTTTTTTTTTAATTCAAGCAATGACTGGGTTATTCTAATTTAAATTCTTAGCACCAGTTCATGGCTTATCTACTGTTGCTGCATATGGGAGGAAGAGAACTCAAAGCTACCCTCATTAGGGGCAGCCTTCACAGAGCTGCTATTTCCCCTCCTGTATAAATGCACAGGGAATGGGTGGAGTTAAGACTTCTCCCCCACTGACATGCCACCTGGCACAGCCAAACCAGAGGACAGACACTATGGCAGGTATGGGACTAGTGCAGAGTATCTCCCCCACAGCAGGGGAAAACTCTCTGAATCACTGTCTGTTTGCTGGTCTGCTCCTGGGGCAGCACAGCTACATGTTGCCCCATCCATAGGGATTGTGACAAAGCCAAAATGTAGTCCTTTGAAAGCTATACCTAAAGTTACAGGCTTATAATAAATTACTTTAATGTGTACTCGTGTTTTGGAAATAAGTTTCAGCTTCAGTTTTAAAGTCAAAGGGTTGCTAAGAGTAGTGAGGTTGAAGATACCAATGTGTTAGTGATTAATTCATTTTAGCACAGAAACAAACCTTGTTTACATGCAGCAATAGCAACTACCTATTAAAATGTTATTACATGCCGGACAACCAAGTACCATGACCAAAGGTAATGATAAGTCACATTATTGCTATCCAGGAACAGATAGTTTCTGGAATTGATGTTAATGGATTTTATGATAAGAAAATTTGCCACTGGGTTAACATCACTTGAAATAACTGTGTAATTTATATTAAAACTAGGGTTAAAATGATAAGTTATCAGTGAGTATCAGCTGAAATTCAAAATAAATTAGAATAATTTTGGAACTAGTTGATTGCATACTTCAGATGAAGTCATTTGTTTGTGTGAGAAAAAGATTTGGCCAGAGATTACAGATTTTTTCCCCGGGAAAGCATTTTGAATATCAAATTGAATAACTGAGCAATTATGCAAATTCCTAAACTTTATAATTTTAGAATTACCTGGGTTGAACTGCCACTTCCAAAAACCTTAATTAGTACAAACATTAACTGACAGGCAAGCTTCATTGACAAACTGATAAAATCTTGTACTAAAAGATCCACAATAATTCCATGTTAACCATCAAAATTACCTACATAGAATACTATGGAACTCACATACATATCCACTTAGTGCTAAGCCATCGATTTCAAGCTGTTACTTTGATTATTTAAATTTTAACATTCTGTGGTAAATACATTACTTTAAGATAAATTCAGTCATACTTTGTCAAATAGTGTCATTTAAACTTTTCTGAAATTTCATTGTTTATTTCTTTTTTGATTAATATAATGTAGAATTGCCAAATCTGCATTTTAGTAAAGCAACCTAAGTATTCCTAAGCTCTTGGAAAATATGATATGGGAAATTTGTTAGTTAAAAAGGGAGGAAATGTGGCCTACTGGATAGATCTCACTGGATTGGGATTCAGGAGATCTGGACTCTACTCCTAGCACTGCCTTTAGCTTGGTAGGTGTTTTTGAGCCAACCACTTCACCACTCCATACTTCAGTCAGTATCAGATTTACCATGGTGCCGGGCGCACAGTCCAAAGGGGCCCTGGCCTGCTCTTCTCCACCTTGCCCCGCTCTCTCCTGTGGGGGCAAAAGCTTGATACAGCTGGCTCCTGCTGCAGCAGGACAGGCTCTGCCGGCAGCCAAGCTCCTCCCCCGGAAGGTGCTATGTACCCTCCCCTCCCCCTCTCCCTGCCGCCGATCAGCTGTTTGCCGGCAGGGGGGAGGGGGAAGAGTGGAGCCTCAGCACGCTCGCCACTCCGGGAAGGAGGAGAAGAGGTGGGAGTGGACCTTGGGGAAGGGGCTGGAATTGGGGCATACCCCCTCCAGCCTCCTGCCATGAGCACCCCCATGATTCCAGTCCACACCCCCAGCCCCCTGCCCACCCTGACCCCTGCACCCCCTCACACCTCCCCAGCCCCTGACTCACGCACTCCCCCCTCCACACACACACCCAGCCCCTGCACCTTCCTCACAAAGCGCTTTACAATAGTTAGCTAACAGTACAAACAATATTTGGAAAGATAATTAATAGGTCAGTTGAGCCCCTCCGCAATTTTCAAGTGGTCTGTGGAAAAATAAGTTAGACTACAAGAACAATCAAGATACCTCACTTTATTTTCATTTACTTGCTATTACTTATAGGAGGAGGATGAAGAAAAAAAGAATGAAAAACAGGGGTGGAGGAAGATAAGAGAGAATGTTCTTTTTCTTGGCTGGTTCCCAAGGAGGGCCCCCAAAAATGAAGATGAGCACAGGGCCAGGGGGCCTCACTAACTCTAAATCCACCACTGGTTGTCATGTCACCTGGGCTGTGTCGACTGATCCCCACAGTCTCCAACCTACCTGGGCAGTACAGCAGACATGGCCCTGCCCACTAACTCCTCTCCACTCCCTAGCCCACCCACCACTTGCTCCCCCACAACACTTAAAAAATGATTGCTTGCCCTCTCCCTCCACCCCGCCAGGCTTTTCCAGCAGCCATGTTGCCAGGTACCCAGTTTTAGACTGGAAACTCTAGCAGAAAACAGAACCTAAGAGTCCAGTTAGCAGTGCTGACTGGAAACTAAAAGTCCGGTTACAGGAGTAACCACATTAGCCTCTGCTCCTCCCACTCTCAACACCCAACCCAGAGGGCTGGAAGAGAACCTGTCTTGCTGCTGCAGGAGGAGGGGCAGCTCAGTGCAGAGAGACACAAAGAGAATGGGCTAGAACCAGGTAGGTACCCGCTCTATGTGGGCAGGGGCGGGGGGTATCCTGTTTATCCCCTCCCCAGCCCTGCTGTGCTTGCAGTTTACCCCTGGCCCATCTCTTGCTCCAGGGACCAACTCTAGCTCCCGCCCCACTGTGCTTTTGCCTCCAGCCCCTTTACAATCATTCCTCGGGGGGCCCACAAATATTTTTGGCACTGTGCCCACAAAAAAGTTAATCCAACCCTGGCTTCAGTGTCTCCATTTGTAAAATGGGGAGAATGATACTGACTTCCTTTGTAAAGCACTGAGATCTACTGATTAAAAGTGCTATATAAGAATTTACCAAAAAGTCCTTGTTCAAAATGAATACATTTTCACCTTTATGTTCTTACAAAGGACAGGATTATTTTTGATGATGTGGAAGAAGAGGAGACAAAGCTTCGTAACTGCTTAGATCAGTGTTTCTCAAACTGGGGTCACTGCTTGTGTAGGGAAAGTCCCTGGCAGGCCGGGCCGGTTTGTTTACCTGCCCCGTCCGCAGGTCTGACCGATCGCGGCTCCCACTGGCCGTGGTTCACTGCTGCAGGCCAATGGGAGTTGCTGGAAGCGGTGGCCAGTACATCCCTCGGCCTGTGCCGCTTCCAGCAGCTCCCATTGGACCAGAGCAGCGAACTGTGGCCAGTGGGAGCCGTGATTGGCCGGATCTGCGGACGGGGCAGGTAAACAAACCAGCCCGGCCCTCCAGGGGCTTTCCCGACACAAGTGGAGATCCCAGTTTGAAAAACACTGGCTTGGATGACTGCGGCAAAAGAGAAACAAGATTCATGCTAGCTATGGACCTAATGCCCTTTTGAAGGACATTGAAAAGAAACTCAAGTCCTGTCACTCTGCATTTTACCTACATGAACCTGAATTACTCATAACAGCTAGTTTTCCAGGATGTGTGTTGTAATTGGCAATCAGTATTTGCCTAATTTGGTTTCAAATAAAGTCTTAGCCTGTGTGCCAGTCACAGAGGATTGATACTTTGAAATGCACAGCACCTCTTGCAACAAGTTGGGTGATGTCATGGGGAGGGTGCTCAGCTCCTTACAATAAAAAGTAGGATGGAGAACAGCAACTTTACCTTTTCATACAGCGAAGCTGTTTTTTTTTTAAATGAAGTACTTTAAAAATAAGAAAAACATGAGTAACTGACACAATAATAGGAGCAAATGATGGCAACCTTCAGCAATAGAAAGATCAGACAGCATCCTGTCAAAAGACTGCAATTACATGTTATACAGTAGTTTTACAGTATCCTCTGAAGGCTTGCCACACAATTATACCTCTGCGGAGGCTGAGCTGGAGAAAGGAACAGGAGGTGTGCCTCCCAAGCTGCAGAGCCTGCACTCACGCCTCCCCAAAGGCATTGGGGTGGGGAGCACTGAGCGGCACGAACAAACAGGTGTAGCCAAGGCTTCCTAAAGAGCAGTGCTGCTGGAGCACAGGGGTCCTCTCAGCCCAGACACTCCAACTCTGGGGCTGGCAGCACTAGTTGGCTATACACCCAACAGCTGGAGTCTAACTACGGCTCTTCCCTGAGCAGATGTGTTGTGACTAGAGAGAGGAGGGTTCTCTCTGTCCCCCCAACACATCCCAGCCATCATTTGGCCTTCCTCTGTTCAGAACAATTCTAGCACACTCAGTACTGTAGCTCCAGCATCAATACCCATCTTTACTGTATTATGTAAAACAAAAAGAAAATAAAAGACAGACTCCCAGTACAGATAAAATGCAGGGCTGCTAGACAATAACAATAAGCAGCATGCCTCTACTCCAATATAACATGATTCAATATAACATGAATTTGGATATAACGCGGTAAAGCAGCGCTCTGGGGGGGCAGGGCAATGCGCTCTGGCGGATCAAAGCAAGTTCGATATAATGCGGTTCACCTATAACGCGGTGAGATTTTTTGGCTCCCGAGGACAGCGTTATATCGGGGTAGAGATGTATTCAGTTGGGGAAAAACAAAACATCCTTAGTTTTCTTTTGTTTTTTTTTTTTAAAAAGAACTCTTAAAAACCAAATCTGAATGAAAAAACCTGAAAACTGGGCATTTGGTTCCTGTCTGATGAGATGATTTTTTATTTTAAAAAGGGTTTCAATCTGTTTAGTTATAAATGACATAAGTCATAAGTTTTCCAAGAGCCAAGTTTTCAGAGAGGCACCTTGTCAAATATAGATGATTTTTTAATCAGTATTTCACTTGCGTAGTAGAGAGATATGTTAAATATTGGCATGAAATTGCAAGATTCATTTTTAGAAGGAAACATGTTGGCAATGTGTGAGATGCCAAATATGTCACATTGAAAGCTGGCTCATATGATCTTTACTTACACCATAGGGAAGTAAAGTATTGCAAGTGTCTATGCTGTTGCTGAACTCTTTTGAATTATGTGCAACTCTCAGAGAGTCCTTCATAGCCACATGGAAGCTACATACTAGTATTTTGGCTCTATTGATGGTTTGTTCACTGAGATCCTGATTTTGCTAACCTATGGGGCTTAGAGTTTACTACCATGAGTGCTAGCACTAATCCCAGTAGGGAGCGTTTGCATGTTCCTACAAAATGTGATTGGTTTCAAGGGGGTTGAGAGTACCTCAGCTCACAGGAACTTACATCAAGAAAGAAAGATGTCAGCCTGGCTGGGCAAAGTGTTGAGGAGCACTTTGCACTGTGAAGTCTAAGCAGTCTAATACAAAGAGAGATCAGCTGGAATGCAAGAAGTAGGTTCCAGTGTGAGATGAAAGCTACAATAGGGGAGATGTAGTTATGATAAAAACTGCAGTGTCATAGTTTAGTGCCTGATCTTGCAATACCTGGAGTGCCCTCCATTTTCAAAGATATGAGCAGGTGGCTGCAGAACGGGAGCCAGAGTGCAATACATTTGTGTAGCAGAAGCCTGCAGAGAGAAGAGCTCAATTGTTTTAAAAAAACAAAACACACTCAACAGACGGATAGCTGATGGTCTACTTGACATTTCCAAAAAATAAACAAATAAAAGCCCTCATCCCCAACACTACGAAAAATCTATCCAGCAACAAATGCACAAATAAAGAGGGGGAGAATATTAGTGGTTTGCTAGGAATGCAGCTGAAGAGGCTCTGAATGATACCAAGAGTAAGGAGCTCAACCACAAACGGAATGATTTTCTCTCTCAAGAATTTTTGTTTGCCAGGCATCTGATGTATTTATAGACTGTACTGTGTTATCAAAGCACTTAAACACAGTAGCTGGAATACAATATATGCTGTTAGAGGGCAGCACACACAGTCATAAAATCCAGTGAGAGAAAACACCATGGAAGTGCCAAAGAATCTGACAATTAAGCATCTGAACTTCATTCAGCTTTTAATCACTTGTGCTAGAAAGTGTATTTATTTCAAGACACTGAAGAAACATGAAACTGTCACTTAACATTTGAAATAAACTGTGTATATTGATTAGTATATCATTGGAATGCACTCAGGTATACAGTGGTGAAGGTTATGGCATAAGAACCTAAACAGAATATACAGTAACTCCTCACTTAAAGTTGTCCCGGTTAACGTTGTGTCGTTGTTACATTGCTGATCAATTAGGGAACATGCTCGTTTAAAGTTTGCAATGCTCCCTTCTAATGTCATTGGCAGCCGCCTGCTTTGTTCACTGCTTGCAGAAAGAGCAGACCATTGGAGCTAGCTGGTGGGGGCTTGTAACCAGGGTGGACCGGCAGCCCCCCATCAGCTCCCCCTATCAGCTCCCTGCTTCCCTAAGTTCTCTGTGCTGCAGCCACCCAGCAGTTCAGGTGTCCCTTCCCCTGCACTACTCCCATACCTGACATAGTGTCTATCCCCTGGTTTGGCTGTGCCAGGTGTCCCTTCCCCCACTGCCATGTGCTGCTCCTGCACTCTGTCTTGGAGCTTCCCCCAGAGACTCTTGCTTTGTGTGCAGGGGGGAAAGGGAGGGGGCTAATGTCAGGGTGTCCCCCTCGCCCCTGCACCCCACTTATCCCTTCTCCATATAGAGCAGGGACGGGAGATGGACAGAGAGAGCTTGGGGCAGCAGCTGCTGCCTCAACTGCCTGATGCATTTAAAAAGATAATGCACTTAAGAGTGGGTCAGCTTACTTAAAGGGGCAGCGTGCTTTTCTCTCTCTCTCCGACACACAAGGTGTGTGACTGTCTCTGTCTGCCATGCTGTCTCTGCTCCCTCTTGTTCGTGCTGCCTTGATGAGAGGCTATATTAACAACGTGTTAACCCTTGAGGGCTCTGCCAAGTTCATCATTTAGCAGCAAGGCATTCCCTGGGAAATATCCTTTGCTCTTCCACCCTCTAACTTCACCACCTCAACCAAGCTTCACCATCATCATAGCTGTGAACAGTATTAAATTGTTTGTTTAAAATGTATACAGTGTGAAAATCTATATAATATAGATTTTTGTCTGGTGAAAAAAATTTCCCTGTAACCTAACCCCCCCATTTACATTAATTCTTATGGGGAAATTGGATTTGCTTAACATCGTTTCACTTAAAGTTGTATTTTTCAGGAACTACAACACTAAGCGAGGAGTTATTGTACTGAGTAGCACTGAAATGGGGATAGACTAGAGGAGCGCAAACTACGGCCCACAGGCCACATCCAGCCTGAGGACCCCTCCTGTCTGGCCTTGAGCCCCTGGTCTGGGAGGCTAGCCCCCAGCCTCTCCCTTCTTGTATTCCCTCCCCTACAGCCTCAGCTCACTGTGCCGCCGGTGCAATGCTCTGGGTGGTGGGCCTGCGCACTCTTGCCAGGCAGTGCAGTTGCAGAGCCACGGTCTGATCCAGTGCTCTGTGCTGCACAGTGGCGTGGCTGGCTCCAGCCGGGTGGCAGGGCTCCTGTCCTGGTGCTCTGGGCGGCACAGCTGTAGTGCCACCAGCCACCGATGCTCCAAGCAGCGCGGTAAGTGGTCAGGGAGCAGGCGGAGGGTGGATAGAGAGCAGGGGAGTTCGGGGTGGTGGTCGGGGCAGGGGTGTGGATAGGGGTCAGGGCAGTCAGAGGGCGGGGAACAGGGGGGTTGAATGGGTGGCAGGGGTCCCAGGGGGCAGTCAGGAAGGAGATGGGGGGGTTGGATAGGGCGGCGGGGGCAGTCAGGGGCAAGGGTTCTGGGGGTAGTCAGGGAGAAGGGGTAGTTGGATGGGGCGGGAATCCCGGGGGGACAGTCAGGAATGAGAGGAGCTATTGGATGGGACAGCAGGGGGGGCACTCAGGGGTAGGGAGTCCAGGGGTGGATGAGACAGGGGTCTAGGGGGGCCATCAGGGAACAGGGAACAGGGAAGGTTGGATGGGGCAGGAGTCCCAGGGGGGCCGTCAGGGGATGAGAAGCAGGGGGGGTCGGATAGGAGCAGGGGCTGGGCCATGCCTGGCTGTTTGGGGAGGCACGCCTCCCCTAACTGGCACTCCGTACAATTTCGGAAACCCGATGTGGCCCTCAGGCCAAAAAGTTTGCCCGCCCCTGGGATAAACTATAGCAATCAACCACCTTACAGTATGAAAATGGCAAGTGGGGAGTGAATTTCTGTAAAGGACAGTGATGAACCACAGTATTTTTTGGACAAAACTATTTTTGAAAAAAAAATACAGATTTGGGCTGACTGAAACATTTGGCAAATTTGTATACAAATTGTGTTAGAACAGAACAATTCTGAAAAGTCTAAATGTTTCATTTAGTCAAAGTTTTTGACTATTCAATCCAGAATTTTTCATTTTGAATTTTACTTCTGTTTTTCAGAAGAGTAAAACACCCCTCAAAGACAACACAAATGATTTGTTTTGGTTGAACAAAAGACCTGAAATGATTTTTTTTTCTTACTTTTTCAGTCTACTGAAAAACTCAAAACATTTTAATTTTGGGTTAACCCAAAAAATGAAATTTTCTTCCTGATTTTTCGGTTTGGCCACTGAACTGAAAAATCGGTTATTCACGTCTCTATAAAACACTACACTTTCAAAAAAATACTGAGAGATTTTAATACCCATTTAAACCATACAGAAATAGAAGTGTGTGGAGCTAATTTTTGCAAGTATTTTGAAAAAGTTTTGTTTGTAAGCAGACTTTGATTTTTCCTAGTTTGTTATTCAAAATTGTTCAAATACAAGCACCATTCAGTATATGAATAGCCTGCAAACTATTTATTTACATTGTCTGAGTGTTTGTGGTGTACTTTGGTCACTCTATCTGTTCCCTTCACTAAATGATAAACCTTTTATAAAATGTAGTAGAGAAATCTTAGAGCTTGTTTGCACTAGCAATTGTTATTGTGTTTAAAATACTATTGAGGAAACGCAAGTCAGATTACTTATACAAATATGCTTGCAGGCAAAACATCACTTGTATGATATTCACAAAAAATGAATGTAAAGCATCAAGAATAGCACCAAAGGAAATTTGTGGCTTTTATTCCAACAAATGCTTTTTAAAGTGGCATTTTCCCAGTTCTAGACAGGATCTTGATTTCTAAGATCTTATCTGATAGATTTGAACATACTAAAGTACATGGATCTCAATTTATATTTCTGAGGATAAAGTACTGGGTCAACATTGCTGAGATTCAAACCTTACGGTTCCAGGAAGTCTGTGTAATTCAAACCACTGCCCATCTCCTGCATTTAATGAGAAGTCAAAATAAATTTTGCAAGTTATTTACATGCAGTGAGGAGAGCTATTTTTAGCAGGGTTTTTTTCTTTAAGGAAGAATCACTGGGTGATCAATATAAAAATGGAAAGTGCCATGCAAACACAGTATTAAGAACTATGTAGTGTCAGACATCGGTTTGTATTTCAAATACTCTTTATTCCTCTTGTTAGTGCATACAGCTAGAACTTTCTTTGTGCTGTGATAACATGGAAGATATTAACTTGATTCTTGCACATGCCAGAAATGTCATTTTAAGCCTATTTCCCTATTCCCTAAATAGGGAAAAAGAGAAAATTGAAGCGGCAAAACCCTCATTACCCCTCCAGAGAATACAATTCTCAGTGAAAATGGCTGGAAGTCCAAGCCTTGTTCAGAATGAAAATCAAATATAAATTTAACAGTGAGAATAATTACCCCTTGTAACAATTTACCAAGTGTTGTGATGGATTCTCCATCACTGACCATTTTTAAATCGAGAGTGGATATTTTTCTAAAAAATATACTCTGTACTGAGGAAGTTCCATGGCCTTTGTTATACAGGAGGTCAGACTACATGATCACAGTGGTCCCTTCTGGGCTTGGAATCTAAAAAGAAATGAATCTGAGAACTTGTTGGCTTTGTCTAGAGGTGGGCAAAAACTCCAAAGTTTGGATCTGAATTGGGATCAACACTTTGCATGAGATTCAGATTCAGAGTTTTGGTTTAGCCTGTTTCACAGTTAGGGACCAGTTGTGCACTTCACAGATGGTCCAAGTTTGAAATATCCTGAAAGTTCAGAGGAATTTGGTTTGGGGCTGTGGTTCAGTTCCAACACTACTCTGTTCCTCTGTGTCACCACAGTATTGTTACTGAGCTCTTCTTCTCTATTTACCTTGTATGCTACCCAAGGTTTAACTAGTCATCTCTCAAGGTAATCAGTGTATTTAATTCAAGTGCTCATCGTTTTACCTATCCACTCATACTAGGTAACTTCCAATGTCAAAAATCTTGGATATCTTAAAAAAATCCAAAAAAACCCACATAAATCTGAGAATTTGCAACTTGAGTCCTGTGATAGCTGAGGCAAATGTCTAGCCTTATGTATACTCCAGAAGAACAAACTGGAGAAGACACTTAGCAGTTTGCTATGGCTTTGCAACACATCCAGAAAAGTAGGGCTTGCATTGAAATACCTAGACAGGATTTCTTATTGCACAGATTTTGCATCAGTGTATTTCTCTCTCCAGCATTCCTCTTTATCGGTTTAACATTGGTACCCTAGATTTTTCTCATCTTTATGTTTGACTCACTGCTCAAAACTTATAATCTTTTCTCCACTTAATCACCAGATGTTATAATTTAGGTGTGTGGGATGGTATTCATGAATCTGCAAAGGCGTGTTACAGCTAACTTCTGATTCAGAAGAAGGACATGTTACTTCTGAGCTCATTAAATCTAAAGCACACTTGCTTTTAATTTATTTTTAATTAATGTATACATGGTCTTTTATCTTGGAATCCAAATACAAATGAAAAATCAATACAGTACTACCCACAATGAAACACAAACAAAATCTAATGCCAAACCAAGTAAATATGTCCTACATTTTCCTCTGAAGGCACCTAAACTCAGTCTCTGGCAAAGCACAATCCTAATGGGAGAATTCTCTACTCATAGAATCATAGACTTTAAGGTGAGAAGGGACCATAATGATCATCTAGTCTGATCTCCTGCACAACGCAGGACACAGAATCTCACCCACCCACTCCTGTAACAAACCCCTAACCTATGTCTGAGCTATTGAAGTACTCAAATCATGGTTTAAAGACTTCAAGGTGCAGAGAATCCTGCAGCAAGTGATCCGTGTCCCATGCTACAGAGGAAGGCAAAAAACCCCCAGGGCCTCTGCCAATCTGCCCTGGAGGAAAATTCCTTCCCGATCCCAAATATGGCGATCAGCTAAACTCTGAGCATTTGAGCA